>NC_043001.1:37676410-37833910 GCF_006345805.1 Octopus sinensis | reverse complement strand
CTATATATCTAGGGAAATTACTTGGTTCATTTTGATTACCTCCCTTCCATTACTTTTTAATATATATTATTGACTCCTGATATATTTACTTAATTGATAAAGTTTTTCTCCACGGGTAGTAAATATTATGTCTAACATATTCTTTTAATTCAACTCATTAATAAAATAAATCACCATTTACTAATTGTGATTCTATATTAATGGAAATGGGGATATATAAATATGAAATAATCGCAAATAATTCTATATATCTTGAGAAATTACCTGGTTCATCTTGATTACTTCCCTTCCATTATTTTTTAATATATCTTATTGACTCTTAATATATGTACTAAATTAATGTTTTTTCCACGGTTAGTAAATATTATGTCTAACATTTTCTTTTAATTCAACTCATTAAAATAATCACCACTTACTAGCTAATTATGATTATATATTAATGGTAATGGATATATATATATATATTTATATAAATATGAAATGGTTTCTATATTTTCTATCCATATATAAGATACTAATGTTTACTGAAATCATTTAGGAAATTGTCTAAGGAATATTGACTTAAATTTCTTAATATGAAATCTAGATGTCAAATGGTAGTAGACATTAAAACCTCTGGAACACTAATAGTCTATCTTCCCCTACCCCTCTAACTTCAACATACTAGCCTTTTGCTTAGTGCATTCAAATGTATCTAGGCTGGGTTCCTCAGAATAGGAATAGGTTTATTGGTTTTGACATTTGTTTCTACCCCTTCCTATATCTATAAATAGAAAAAATTCTTTGTCTCCATCCAACCCAAAATAGAACCCCCCTCCCCACTAACAGATCTAATTAACAAAGTGAAAAAATCTACAGTCAGAGAGTAAATTTAATACTACCATGTTCTTAAGAATGAAATCAACCTCTCTGTCTGTATATCTACCCTCTTTATAATGTTGGCAAATGAAATAGAGATAAGAATGTGCATTGTCCGTTTGATTGGAAAATTTCTATAAGTGGCTGAAGATTGCTCAACATTTTAAAATTGATGTAATACTTACAGTGTTTAATAAAATGAAGTAGCATGAAACGATCGTACCACATTACTTCGGTTATACTTCTTGCTTATTTTGATTATATATATATATATTATATATATATATATATATATACATATATACATATATATATATATATATATTTAAAGACTCCGCCGGTTACGACGACGAGGGTCCCAGCTGATACGATCAACGGAACAGCTTGCTCGTGAAATTAACGTGCAAATGGCTGAGCATTCCACAGACACGTGTACCCTTAACGTAGTTCTCGGGGATAATCAACGTGACACAGAGAGTGACAAGGCTGACCCTTTGAAATACAAGTACAACTCATTTTTGCCAGCTGAGTGGACTGGAGCAACGTGAAATAAAGTGTCTTGCTCAAGGACACAACGCGTCGCCGGGAATCAAACTCACAACCTTACGATCATGAGCCGAATGCCCTAACCACTAAGCCACGCGCCCTCACATATATATATATACATATATATACATACACACACACACACACACACACACACACACACACACACACACACACATATATATATATATATACATCTATCTATATATCTATCTATTTATCTATCTATCTATATATCCATCCATCTATCTATCTATCTAACTATCTATCTATCTATCTATCTATCTATCTATTTATCTATATATATATATATATATATATATATATACATATATTTGTCTTTTCACCTTGTGCTGTATGAATTTATGAAGTAGTTTTAGATTCAAGTTTTGACTGCTATCTCTAGCGTGGTGGTATCTCTTCACCAGTCTTTCAGATGTGGAGAATAAATGGGAGGAGGAGAGTCTGCCAAAGGTTGACCCAGTTGAGAGACCAGCTCCCCAAATCAACAGTACCCTGGTAGATAAAGCAATTGAGGATATGAAGACAGGGAAAGCACCTGGCCCATCAGGAATCACTTGTGGGATGCTTAAAATATCGGATGGTGTGGGTTATGGTCATGTCACCCGCATAGTAAATCAGGTGGTTCATGAAGGAGTCATACCCAATGACTGGTAAAGCAGCACCATAGTCAACTGCTACAAAGTTAAAGGTGATGCTTTAGACAGAAATAACTACAGGGGTATCAAATTATTGGATCAGGTGATGAAAGTTACAGAGAGAATCATAGCCCAACTAATTAGGGAGAGAGTTAGCCTACATGAGATGCAGTTTGGTTTTGTACCAGGCAGAAGCACCACTGATGCTATAGTTTTTGTAAGGCAACTGCAGGAAAAATATCTACCCAAAGATAAACCTCTGTACTTGGCTTTTGTTGACTTGGGGAAAGCCTTTGACAGGGTCCCCTGATCTCTTATCTGATGGTCAATGCAGAAACTGGGGATAGATGAGTGGCTGATTAGAGCTGTACAAGCCCTGTACAGGGATGCTGTCAGTAAGGTGAGGGTTGTCAACGAGTATAGTGAAGAATTCTGAGTAGAAGTAGGAGTTCACCAAGGATCTATCCTCAGCCCCTCTTATTCATTATAGTCCTCCAGGTAATAGCAGAGGACTATATCTATGCTGATGACCTTGCTCTAATAGCCAAGTCACTGACAGAACCAGAGACGAAGTTTAGGGAGTGGAAGCAAGGTCTAGAATCGAAGGGTTTTAGGGTTAACCTAGCAAAAACCAAAGTTCTAGTAAGTAGGAAGGCTGTCAAATCACAATCCCTTTCAGGTAGATAGCCCTGCTCGATCTGTAGAAAAGGCATGGGTAGAAACTCCATACGATGTATCTGGTATAATCAATGAACACATAAAAGGTGCAGCAATATCAAAGGACGTTAACCAGGCAAATAGTTTTTTTGTGTTGCAGATGCACAGGGAAATAAACACTAAAGATGTACAGAAAACAGCTTCTGTCACATTCCAAGGAGAGAAACTACAAGTAGTAAATAGCCTCTGCTACCTAGGCGACCAAGTCTGTAGTGGTGGTAGTTGCTCTGAGAGTGCAGCAACTAGAGTAAGAATAGCCTAGGCAAAGCTCAGGTGGCCCCTACCTCTGCTGGCCACTAAGGGCCTCTCACTCAGGATGAAAGGTAGACTGTATGATGCATGTGTGCGAACTACTATACTACATGGCAATGAAACATTGACCATGAATGCTGAGGACATGCGTTGGCTTGAAAGAAATGAAGCTACTATGATCCGCTGGATATGTAATCTTATTGTGCATACACAACAGAGTAAGTGCCCTGAGAGAAAAGTTGGGTGTAAGAAGCATCAGATGTGGTGTGCAAGAGAGGCCACTGCGCTGGTATGGTCATGTGTTATGCATGGATGAGCAGAACTGTGTGAGGAACTGCCACTCTCTAACTGTGGAAGGAACCTGTGGAAGCGGTAAATCCAGAAAGATATGGGATGAGGTGATGAAGCATGATTTTCGAACATTGGGCCTCACAGAGGGAATGACAGGAGACCAAGACCTTTGGAGATATGCTGTGTTTAAGAAGACCAGGCATCTAAAGTGAGATAGAAGCCATGCATGTCTGGCCCTGTTAAGAATGTTCCTGATGTGTCGGGCAATATGATATGATTGAGAAGACCTGTTGAGTCAAGTAAAACCAATATCATAACTGTGGCCATTGTCCCCTGACTGGTTCCCATGCTGGGGGCACACAAAAAAGCCCTAACCAAATGTGGCCAATGCCAGTACCCCCACCTGACTGGCTCCTGTGCTAGTGGCATGTAAAAAGCACCCACTGCATTCTCGGAGTGGTTGAGGTTAGGAAGGGCATCCAGCTGTAGAAACATTGCCAGATCATATTGGAGCCTGGTGCAGTTGCTGGCTCTCCAGACCTCAGTCAAACTGTCCAACACATGCCAGCATGGAAAATGGACGTTAAACGATGATGATGATGATGATGATGATGATGATGATGATGATGATGATGATGATGATGATGATGATGATGATGATGATATATATATATGGCCACAGTCTAATGAGTAATACAAGTAAAAGATATATATATATATATATATCTATGTGTGTGTGTGTGTACGTGTGCATTACTGTTTCTTTGCCTTGACTTCATGTGATTAAATGAATGTCACTGTCATGCAAGGGGTGTCCTTCATTTCCAATCTTCCATGAAAACATGCCTGCTCTTCAGGAAGGGCATCTGCTTGTAGAAAATATACCCTGCCAAAAATTCCATCCAAGTGATGCAAGCATGAAAATGTGGGCATTAAACAATGTTGATGCTGCTGCTGATGGTATATATGTATGGGCATATACATATATGTAAACTCCTACAGGGTCTGCAAAGGTTTTGGTTACAGCCCTTTCATCATCATCACCTCTATCATCATCATCATCATCATCATCATCATTTAACGTCTGTTTTCCATGCTGGCATGAGTTGGATGGTTTGACTGAGAGCCAGTGGCTGCACCAGGCTCCAATCTGATCTGGCAATGTTTCTACAGCTGGATGCCCTTCCTAATGCCAACCACTCCAAGAGTGTAGTGGGTGCTTTTTATGTGGCACCAGCACAGGGGCCAGTCAGGTGGACCTGGTATTGATCACATTCAGATAGTGCTTTTTATGTGCCACCTGCACAGGGTCCAGTCAGTGGGTACTGGCATCAAAAGTGCTAAAACCTAGAATATCATTTCTGTTGAGGGTATGTTCATTATGAGACTTGTAATTGGCTGAGAGCTTGCTTTGTGCAAAATCACTTAACTCTCAACAACTGTCAGTTCACCTGGTTTCAAGCCAGTACCATGAGGGCATATATTTCACTTATATAAGTAACAGGAGAAAATTATGACTGATGAATCAAAAGAGAAGGTGCTGAGTTCTGCTTGACCTGCTTGTGAATTCCAACCATGACCATCTCATCTGTTTGTATATAGTTGCTTTATTTAGTCTGATGTATCATTCCTCTTTTAAGCTACCAGTATGTGATTTAAGAATAATTTGGCTGCTATTTCTAGGATATCATCAACTAAGTAAAGATTCCTTCATATTCACTCAGACATTTTTGTCTGTTCTATTAATAAGAAGGTAAAAATAAGATGTGTGAAAACGAAGAAAAAAGACGACTTTGTAATACTAACATTTCTCAAGCTTACAGAGAAAAAAAGGGAAAAAAATCTCACCTTTAACTCCATCAAGTTGCTTGTTTGTCCATTTCCAGTTGCAATATTCCTTTCCAGTAGACCAATGACACTTTCCCTTTTGGAAACTACATTCCCAGGAACCTTTATATTATGAAAATACAAACACTATTAGCTTCCTGAAAGTTTTGTGTACAAGAATAATTTTATTTATTTATTTTTAATATCAATGTTTTTTCATATATACTCAAAGTATTAAATTTAATACGGAAGGAGAAATGAGATTCTGTGATGCTCATGCCTCTCAAAAGAGTTAATTGAGTAAGTGAATTAAAATTGTTATATTTTAGACTTCATGTTAAACAAGTGACTCAGTTTTAATAGCTTACATTCCTTCATTTAGAATAGAATTCTTACCTTTTACGTTCTCTTCACTCAAATGTTTGGTCTGTGTCTATATTTGAAATCATAACATGACACAACTATGCATTCCCCATGGCAATCCCTTTGCTATTATGTCCGCAAGGCACAGTTGAACACATTGTTTAGACTGCAGTGTACAGTTAGTTACTCTCTCCACAACCCACCTTCTTTTGAGGCTTAATTCCCTATCTCATTTTCTTTGCTTCCTTGTTTGAGGTAATTCTGGCATTGTTGTTTCAATGATCACCTTAAAATTTCGATTGCCTTTAACTTTATTTTTTACACTTTTATATTTTATTCTTTTAATCAATTTATCTTGTTGTACCCAACTAAGCAGTTATGAATAAGTTATTTAACATCAACTAATTTAGCTTAAGGTATCAGTACAATTGATTAGTGTTCACATTGTAAATCTATATTCAAATCTCCTGGTTAGATTTTCATATGCACAATCGCTCTCCAAGTTATCTGTCAGTCAGAATCTAAGAGGAGCTGACTACTCAGTCTTCTGGTAAGGCAAGAGGAACTATGAAACTCATGAACTCAGTGTTTTGTTTGTTGTCTTGAATACATTTCTTGAAGCCTTTTGGCTCAGATACAAAGTGTATGCTTTCCCTATACAAGATTTGATCTTCTTTGTATATATGACACTAGATTTACTGCTGTTGATGACATTAATGTTAAGTTGTACAGTCAACTGGACAGTCACATCACATATTTCCTAGAAAAAGAATCTTGATAATTTTTACCAAGATCAAGCTGTAACCAAGACAGTTCATTGATCAAAGACAGAAGGGTTGATATTCCTGAATGTAACAAAGCCAGAAAGGTCTGCCCACTTCAGCACATTGCTCTTAGAAGTCTTCTAGGGAAACTGTAGAACATTAAATGACATACAACCCTTGAACAAACTCAAAACAGTCTTTCACACTGTTGCAATAGAATGTTTTGAGAGCAAGCAATGCGTGTAGAAAAATAATTGGCACTCATTCTATTTAGAAAGTTTTGATCACTTTGATGCTGCAAAATATAGACTCTCGAAGCCTACAAAATCTTGCCTTCTACAGAGGACAACCAAACAGTTGTTACAGCTAAAATCAGAATTTAGAAAATATTCAGAATAAGCATTAATAATGATTCACTCCTCTCCAACTCTCTCTTACAAACCTAAGACACAAATAATATCAGGGAGATGTATTCTGGTAAAAAAGGAAGAAAATACTGCAATCAACATTTGAACAAAAAGGTAAAGGTCACCTGTTCTTGAGATACAAAGATACGTGCAGGCATGACATGTGACTGACTAAAAACGATCTTGTCACCTGGGCAGCAGTTGCAGCAGAGAACAAGTTTTGCTCAAGACATGAATATAATAGTGCTCATAAAAATGATTACTGCAGTACTGCATATATGTGTGCATATAAATGCATGTATATATTTATGGGTATAATCACGTGCACATAAATATTAGGTCACCCCATAAGTAATGTCCAGACTTCTTTATTGTCAATTTCTAAATGCTTTAACAGTATTTTAGAATGTCTAATGACATCAAGTAACATTTATATGTATTTGAGCATATTTCAACTAATTAGATTTCATTTTGCAGGATAATGTAATTGAAATTTCATTAATCAGAGCTCTTTAAACATGAAATAGTCTAAGGAGCATTTGAAGCACATAATACATTATGAGTTTACAAAAGGGAACTCAGTAACTGAAATGAGTTGAAATATTCACCCAGATTATGGACAAGAATGCATGAATAAAAGAACTTGCAGAAGATGTTTTGTAAAATTCAGATTTGGAAATTTCACGCTTGAAGATGAGGCCAGACCAGAACGTCCAATTGAGTATGATGACTAGCTCATTTTGGAAGAACTTGAAAAAGATCATACAGTTTTAGTTGAATAATTGGGAAACAAGCTTTGCTCATGTCATACAACTGTTCACTACCATCTTCAAGAGCTTGGGAAGGCCCTTAAACTCACAAATGGGTGCCTTATGAAGTGTCAGAAGCCAGCCGTAAATCCCGAATGGACTTCAGCTCTTCTCTTCATTCCCGTGGGATAGAGAGGTGACTGGTGATGAAAAATGGGTCCACCACCAAAATGTTAAGAGTTCTAGACATTGGCTTGGTGAGGGGGAGAGGGCCCAACCACAACCAGAATGGGAACTCCATGTGAAGAAGGCTTTTCTCTCTCTGTTTGGTGGGATTCCAAAGGAAGCATCCACTTTGAGTTGCTACCAACTAATGCAACAATCAATGCTCAAATCTACTGTCAGCAGTTAGAGCATTTGCATGCTGCTTTGAAGAAAAAAAGTCCTGCTATAGTGAACCGAGAGGGTGTGTTGTTTCATCAGGACAAAGCAAGACCTCCACTCTGTAAAGATCACATCACTGAAGATCAAGGAACTTGGCTGGAAGAAAATTGTTCAGCCGCATTATTCCCCAGACCTTCCGATTACCATTTATTCCGTAGTTTACAGAATATTTTGGTTAGATTAACTCTCGAAACAACTGAGTAAGTCAAAACTAACCTTTTAGAGTTCTTCTCTTCGAAACTGAAATAGCATTTTACTCATGGGATTAAAAAGTTTACAAGTAGATGGAAAGACGTCATAGATAATCATGGAAACGATATTGATGATTAAGTTTCATTAAAATGTAAGATTCGATCGCTTGTTTTCCTTATTTAAAATCCAGACATTACTTATGATATGATCTGATATGTGACTGTGCATGCATGTATTTGAATGTATGTAATGTATGTACAGTGTGTGCATGTACATGTGTTATGAGTTTCAGCATGTGAATGTGTTTGTGTGTTTGTTTATTTGTGTGTTTGCGCGTTTGTGTGTGTGTGTACCTGTGTACCTGAGAGCTTTAAGAGTGATTGATATACAACCGCACAGTTTTTTTCCACACAATGTCCTAGGTATACAGATATCAAATAGGCTAATATAAAGTATTTGTTATTTGAAAATGAATCTATTAATGTCTTACCGAATGCGTATGGAAGGATTCCAATCAGTAAAAAGCAACTAATTTTTGTGACTTGTAATATAGACATTCTGCTTGCAATTAAGTCTCTCAGTTACAATGATTTTATAAATACAAGTAGAACATGCAATTCCTTTTTCAAATGTTTTGATAATAAATTATCATATAGAAGATTTTGTTATCATCGTGATCCTGCCCACCACCACCATCATTACTGATAAAAATTTCTGTTTCTATTAGTAAGGAGTCTATTTTGTCTTTAGTGGTAACTGTTGTTATCATTCTCCTTTATCAAGCAGCTGCAACTGAGATGCGTTTCACATTATGCATTACAGTTATCAGTACTAGTTATCATCATCATCATCATCATCATCATCATCATCATCATCATCACCACCACCACCACTACCACCACAATCATCATCATCATCATCATCATCATCATCACTGTGAACACTTTAGTGGTTAATAAAGAAAACATTATTTTTTAAGTACCAGTCAAATTTCAGGCCTTGTGCCTATAGTAGAAAGGATTATTATTATTATTGTTATTATTATTATTATTATTATTATTATTATTATTATTATTATTTGGTTTGACTCAGGTTCGGTCTTATTCCTGGTAGGATTTATACGGGTAGCAGGTTACTACCTGTAACCTTAGCTATCCACAAGTTTTCAGTAGTCTTTCAAGTGTTCAGAACCCTCCTGATAATCCTTACTGTCCCTAAGAGAAAAACTCTCTGTAGGAGCTGTGCAGGGCATTCTGTTCCAATCTCTTTTGGCCATTTGTCTATATCTTTGCTTACTCTTACCAACACACTGATTATTATAGGATGACCTTAACAGTTTCCATGCTCCAATTTCTTCCTATTTTGTATTTTTTTGTTTTTCCTCCTCTTTCTTTAAGATCCTGGAATAAAACGGACTTGACAGGTAAATTAGTATGCAACTTCACTTTTCTTCATCTATAGTCCTTGTGTCTGGTCTATTGTTTTCTAACTTCTTGTCTGTTTGAATAGGAAAGTCTCACAAAATCTTATATTTATCTGATTCCAGTACTCTTTCAACTCGGTTATTATTATTATTATCATTATAATTACTATTATTATTATTGAGTGAGAGAACAGTGCATGCCATCAAAGTGACACTTGGGTAAAATATACAAAGCCCAGTATACCCATCATGACTACCCGTCTGATAAGGGTACACTAGGCACATGCATCACAACCATATGTGTGCAACATGGTGATCTCATATCAAGATAAACAGCATATGACCTTGCAGGTGGGGCCCAGTTAGAATTTTCTTCTGGTCAAGTAACCCATCTCACTCAAAAGGTTCCTGAATAAGTGTTGTTTAAGGATGTTGAATAAAACACCCATGTTTCCAGAGGTGAATTATTCAAACCCCAAAGAATCCCTCTCCACACATGGCTATCATGCTCCCCCACTACTTCTGCTCATGATCAGAGATGCACATATCGTCAGCCACTAAGGGACATGATCAATTGGTTAAGGTCAAACAACTGACAAGCAAATCTGTCATATTGAGCAGAATATTTGCTGTAGCCTATCTTTTATACCAAGATAAAACAATGTACGTAATAACACTTCCAATCAGTTAAGATTAGTAGCCATGAGAGCCACTGCCTGGTACTGCATCAGGGCATTTATTATTATGATTATTATCATTCAGTAGTTTTATTTTTATAACGTGCTTTCACTTCACTACCGAGTGCAGCTCTGTGTGCCTTAGGTATGTGCTGTGATTTGTTGTGATGCTCTTATGGTTACTGTATTGAAAGTGTTCTGCGTAGGATGTGTGCAGTGCCTAGTAGTGCAATTTTCTGTATGTTATATGTGTTTGTAAGTCCTGGTGTTTTTGTTATGTATTTGTCTGAATATTTTTTTATCATGCCTAATGCACCTACTATGATAGGAATTGTTTCTGTTTTTAGATTCCACATTCTAGTTACCTCTATTTCCAGGTCTTTGTATTTTGAAAGTTTCTCCATTTCTTTTAGAGATACCTTGTCATCTGCTGGTATTGATACATCAATTAGAAAGCATTTTTTTTCTTCATGATCTCTGACAACTATATCTGGTCTGTTGGCCTTAATTTCTCTATCTGTGTGTATTGGCATATCCCAGAGTATGGTTGCTTTCTCGTTTTCTGTGACCTTTTATGGTGTGTGTCTATACCATCTTTTTTCTGTTGTTATTCCATAATGTTGGCATAGCTTAAAGTGTATGTAGGTCCCAACTCTGTCGTGTCTGTGAATATATTCCTTCTTAGCTAGGACTGGGCAGCCAGAGATAATTTGATTTATTGTTTCTTGTCTATCTCCACATATTCTGCAGTTACTTGTTATATTTCTTTTCATTACATGTTTTTGGTAATTTCTGGTGGGGAGGCTTTGGTCTTGTGCTGCAATTAAAAATCCCTCTGGCTCTGCTTTGAGTCCTGAGCTTCTCAACCATTGCTGGGATTTTTCTTTGTCTATTTCTTTTGTATTTAGTTTAGTCCAATACTTGCCATGAAGGGGCTTTTCCTGCCATCGTTTTGTCATGGTCCGTTGCTGTTCTCGTTTTAGTTTTGATTTCATTTCTTTTGTTGTGTTTTCTTCTTCTTCTCGTTCTTCTTGTTCTTCTTGTTCTTGTTCTTCTTCTTCTTCTTAATATTTGTTAGGTGGTATGATTTCTTGTTTGTGTTTGTCAGCTTCCTTAAATACTGAGAACAATTTTTTGTTTTACTCGTGTTTTGCCGCTATTTGTATCAGTTTTTCTTGCTTCTGAAGTAGGTATTTTTGCAGTCCTATGGTGGTTATTTTATAGTAGTTTTCCTGCTTTATAAGGCCTCTACCACCTTCTATATGTTGTATGAATAGCCTTTCTGTGTCAGATTTTGTGTGATGCATCCTAGATCCTGTCATTATTTTTCTTGTTTTCCTATCTGATTTTCTTGTTTTCCTATCTTTTTCTTGTTTTCCTATCTGACATCAACTGATTATTATTATTATTATTATTGCCTTTGCACAGCTTCTAATGCCAGAGATGCACTACAGTGTCAGCTGTTCACTACCAGTGAATTAAGGTAACACCTCTTATTTTTCGAGCACCTTCCAGAGTATTCGAATGGTTCCAAGCAGTGCTGTTTTTCTGCAAGTGCTCCACCCTTATTGCAGCCCCTATTTGTTCCACATTATTATTGTTATTATTATAATTATTATTATTATTATTATTATTATTATTATTATTATTATTACTATTATTATTATTATTATTATTATTATATTATTATTATTATTATTATTATTGTTATTATTATTACTATTACTATTATTATTATTATTATTATTATTATTATTATTATTATTATTATTATTATTATCATTATTATTATTATTTTCCATTTGGCTTGCACTTTATTTAATCTTCTGACCAGGTCTCAAACAGAGACCTAAGGCACATATATATTAGATGGAAAGAAACTTCTTGAGAAGGTAATCAGTTGATGTCAATATGATTTTTTGAGCCTCATAGATTGCTTGTTTCCTTGGGATCTGGTTGAAAAATTTGTCAGTACCTTTCTTGATCATTCCCATGGTACCTACAACAACAGGGATGGTTTTGCTTTTTAAATGGCATCTCCTAGATATCTCAATCTCAAGGTTCTTGTTTTTCAACAGTTTTTCAAATTCCTTTGCTAACATGTTTCTATTAGTATGCACTGTCCATTTTTTTACTTAGATCTTTGATAATAGTGTCTGGCCTCTTAGCAATTATTTGCTTGCCTGTATGTATCCCATAATTCTATAGGATAGTAATATTCTCTCCTTCAGTGACTAGCTCTGGATAGTGTTCATGCCAGTTCTTAGGGTGTGGGACATTGTAGCAAAGGCATATGCTCCAGTGCATGTAGCAGCCAACTCAATCAAGTTTGGTTTTAAATTCTGTAGGGGCGAGGACTATGCAACCAGCATCAATGTGGTCAATGCTGTGGCGATTGTCATTACAGAGTCTGCATTTTGTGTCTCCTTCATTGTGCATAACATTAGCTTGATAGTTCCAGATGAGGAGACTCTGATCGTTTGCTGCTAGGATAAATCCTTCTGTTTTGGTTTTCAGACCAGTGCTCTGCAGCCACTGATGAATTATTTTCATATCTACACTGGCTTCCCCAGCTTGTTTGGACTATTTCTCATGCAATGGTTTTCCTAACCAGTGTCTTGACATTTTCTTCGAGCTTTCCTTGTTTGACATTCGTCTTACACTTTTATCTGCCTTAGTTGGTGGTATGTCCTCATTATTATCTTAATGAGGGAGGTCAAGCTCTTGTCTGTATTCATAATGTCTCCTTTGAGATTGAGTGCAGTTTTTTACACTGTACCAGCTGTATCATCCAATCAATGTTACTTTGGACGTATATTTGGAATCCTATCATGGTCCTTTTGTAGGATGTTTCAAGTTATATGTATGTATAGGAGCACTCCGTCGGTTACGACAAGGTTCCCAGCTGATATGAAGAGACTGCTTGTGAAAGTAACATGCAAGTGGCTGATTACTCCACAGACACGTGCACACTTAACGTAGATCTACGGGAGATTCAGCATGACATAAAGTGTGACAAGGCTGTCCCCTTTGAAATACAGGTACGACTCATTTTTGCCAGCTGAGTGGACTGGATCAATGTGAAATAAAGTGTCTTGCTCAAGGACTCAACACGTCGGACTTGAACTCATGACCTTCTGATCATGAGCCGAATACCCTAAACACTAAGCCTCTATTTGAACTATATATAGTTCAAATAGAGGTTGGAGTATATATATATATATACAGGTGTGTGTGTGTATGTGGGTGTATGCATGTGTGCATGCATGCATGCATGTATGTGTGTGTGATATGTCTGTATATATATATATCTATATATATTGTTTGAATAAAACACCTTTATTTTTTAACATAAGGAATAATTACATTTTTGCATGTGTTCATGCATATGAAAGTAAATGTATAAAGATGTTTTCACACAACAAATGTTTTTGTATGATAGTTTCACAGAAAATATATTAATGTATGTTTTCATCAGCTAAGTTTTGAGTGGCTGTGTGGTAAGTAGCTTGCTTACAAACCACATGGCTCCGGGTTCAGTCCCACTGCGTGGCACCTTGGGCAAGTGTCTTCTGCTATAGCCTCAGGCCAACCAAAGCCTTGTGAGTGGATTTGGTAGACGGAAACTGAAAGAAGCCCGTCATATATATGCATATATATATGTATATGTGTGTGTTTTTGTGTCTGTGTTTGTCCCCACAACATCACTTGACAACTGATGCTGGTGTGTTTACGTCCCCGTAACTTAGCGGTTTGGCGAAAGAGACCAATAGAATAAGTACAAGGCTTACAAAAAATAAGTACTGAGGTCGACTTGCTCGACTAAAGGTGGTGCTCCAGCATGGTCACAGTCAAATGGCTGAAACAAGTAAAAGAGTAAAAAAGAGTAAAATATCACACACAAAAAAATGAAAGAAAAAGGAAAGCGAGAGAGAGTAAAGGTTACATGTTACTTAGCCTTACTTTGGTATGAAAAATGATTTTGTGAATAAATTACAGGGCATGTTGTCACCATAAGAGATTTTGTAGTAGAAGAAAACAAATTGCTGTTGTTCAGCTTACCAAAGCTCTAAGCACACGCACACACACACACACACACACACACACACACACATTCATATGTTGATATATGTGTGTGCAATATATGGGTGAGTGAGTGTGTGTCTGTGTAAGAATGTACATACATTTCAAATATGCAATTTTTTTCATTAATTTTATTCCAACTACAAGGAAATAAAGAACATCCACAAAGTCAATTCACATTACATTTGAGTACATGCTATGGATGAATAAATGCAGTAATTGTCACATCCAAACACGTTTCCAGTGACTTGATGGCATTGAGATTTGAACATTAAAAAATTAGTGATGTACTTTGCATTATATTTGAGAAAATGGAAACGTTCATGGTATACTTCATGCAAGCAACACAAGATTTTAACTATGGAAGCAGTGTGTAACCAAACACATTGGACAAATCTTAATGAATATATTTTTGATTTAGTATAATCAGTTAATTTCAAAAAGATTAGTGCTGCTCTGATTACTGTATACTTTATTGTAAATTTCTATTGCTTATTTAGCATACCAATAGTTTATTGACTCACTACATGAGTGTGAGTGTATGTATGTGTTGGCTGACAAAATTAAATGCAGGATCTATTAAGCAGGTCTATCTACGATCAAAACCGGTTACACCAATCTCCTTTCATTTAGCAAATCTGATCTCCGTATGCTCCGCACAATCAAGTAGATAATTGCTAAAACACTTAGAATGCCAAAAATGGATGCAAGAATAATTATTATTTTCTTGCGAAGCTAGCTTTTCAGTTCATCAAATTTGTTACTGCTACTCTCAGTGGTAAAATAAGATGTGACATTATCCCTTCCTGAGGTGTAAACAGTAAAACCTTTGCTTGGTTTGGTAACTTGATTTGCTTCAAGTGTTGTCTCATTCTGTTTATATCCATTTGTGTTATGATGAAATAAAGTTGTTGGTAGTATATTGTTAGTTGTAGATGCTATAGATGTTTTGTGCGAAGGAGTATTGGTATTAAACATCTTTGTACTGTTCTTTATAATGTCCAATATTGAAACTGTTGAAATATCTTTACCAGGATGGAAAGTTGTAAATAATTTTGATATAGTTTTGCTTGAATGATATTCCATTGTTGTACTCATTATTGAACTTGGGAGGTTTATACCTTTTGTTGATGTCCTTGGTGAAAGGGTTCTTTTGATGGTTGGTGTCATTAGCATTGTTGTTGTTGGTTTGGTTGTAGTTGTTGGTGTGGTTGTAGTTGTTGGTAGAGTGATGGTAGTTGGTGCTTGTGTGGTTGTGGGTGGAACTGGTGGACAAGAATTTTCTGTTTGGGGCCCATTTTCTGAAAAGAAAGAATTAAAATTAAATTTAATGGCATGAATGGAAACAGAAATAATCTCTATTCCTTACATCATCATATTTGTTATAGTCATAATCTCTTACAATTTTCTCTCTTAGAAGGTGGATTTCACCTGTGGGCTCCAGAACTATACATAGTGGTGGATGTCTCTGTAAGATAAGAGTAACAGTCTCATGCAGTCTGTAAAAAAAACTGTAATACCAACAACCACACCAACAACTACAACTACACCAACAACCACCGTCACACCTGCACCAACTACAACCATACAACCACCAACCACTAATAAAAAATCGTAGTAAGTGGGATCTCAAGGTTTTCACACACACGCACACACACACATTCATATTTAAATATGTGTGTGCAATATATGAGTGAGTGAATGTGTGTCTGTGTAAGAATGTACATACATTTCAAATATGCAATTTTTTCATTAATTTTATCCCAACTACAAGGAAATAAAGAACATCTGCAAAGTCAATTCCCATTACATTTGAGTACATGCTATGTATGAATAAATGCTGTAATTGTCACATCCAAACACGTTTCCAGTGACTTGATGGCATTGAGATTTAAACATTAAAAAGTTAGTGATGTACTTTGCATTATATTTGAGAAAATGGAAACGTACATGGTATACTTCATGCAAGCAACATGAGATTTTAACTATGGAAGCAGTGTGTAACCAAACACATTGGACAAAGCTTAATGAATATATGTTTGATTTAGTATAATTAATTAAATTCAAAAAGACTTGAGCTGCTCTGTATACTGTATACTTTATTTATGGTTTGTCTATTTAATTCTGTCATATCTGTGTAACGATTTCCCTTTGGGTAGTGATACTAAGAGCCAATTGTTCGGCCTCAGTATATTTATACTTTAGCATATAAGTATCCTTAGTAAAGTGTCTGGCCAGTACAAAATGTAATATAATTGAGGAATGACAATAGAACAAGAATTATGTAATCACTTTCATTAGCTTACAACTGTTTCTGCTATAAGAAGCATTGCACTCAGAACTGATTACTCATATAACAATGTATAACTTCCTTAAAGCTATTTGAACATAAGTATATATATTCATTTGTTTTGGTAAACTATATGCAAAGGCTGAGTGCAAATTCATATAAAATTTATGTGTAATGTCCAGCTGTGTGGCATAACTAATCCACCATTTGAGTATGAATATGAATTATCTTTATTATTGAAACAGATGTGTTTGTACATGAATGACAAGGTTTAAATGAACTGAAAGACAAACTCAGTTTAACCCATTAAGACCCACTGTTTCTATTGAGAAAGGAAGGTAAATAAACGTTAACTGATTGACCTGGTTCTTGTCTGTCTGTCATTAAAAAGTGTCTTGCAAAAATAACGTTCAAGGGTTTCACATACAGTCTCTCCAGAGTTTGAATTGCTTCTGCATAATTCTCACATTCACTTATGAGTTCGTAAACATCTTTATTAATGTATGCTATTAAACACCTAAGTTTGCTTTCATCCCTGATAGGTGGTTCAGCAGGAAATGATTCTAAAAAATTTTTTAAATTCTGAACCAATATTTCTATTCTTTTGAAGCTTGACTCGAACTTGGATCAGTGGTGAACAAATTTGGTTTTATAAATTTGCTGTCCATTCTCTCTCTCTCTCTAGCTATAATTAGTTGCTTAAATTGTCTTAAACCTAAACTGGAATATCAAACTTCAACACAATAACAGTTTTATGTAGCAAGTTGCTACAGTCTTGGCTAACTAAAAACCAACACAAAACACGTCATAATAATAATAATAATAATTGTGTACAGTGCTCAGGTGCACTACAACTCATCTAAATTGTATATATAATCAGGTGTAGTTTCGGCGGATTTCGGAAAGCATGAGGGCCTTAAAGGATGCAGTGTCATGGCAGTCAACAACTGACGCAGGCAGTTTATTCCATGCTTCAGCAACTCTGAGCGTGAAAAAATGTTTCCGAAAGTCATGGGAGCTGTGTTGTTTTCTGACTTTGTACAAACAGAACAGAACTCCGCGCAGTCGCACTGCAGTCATATAACAGCAAAAGAGACAATCAAAATCACGTGATCAAAACTAAAATCACAACAATACTGATAGAATAAGCACTAGGTTTTAAAAAATTAGTCCTAAGGTTGATTAGTTGAACTAAAACCCTTCTAGGCAGTGCCCCAGCATGGCCACAGTTTGAAACAATGATTGAAACAAGTAAGAGATAAAAGATCAAGGATACAGGCATTTCAAAGATAAATAGATGCAATATGTGTGGCAGCAGGATTTGACTCCTTGCCATACTTCCTGAAAGACTCAGAAGTGCTACTACTTCACAATCCCCAATTTCTGGCCTTATAATTCCTCTGATTGTAATCCCATGGATTATTATATGTGGGACATGGTTGAGAAAATCACCAAATGCTCTCCCTACAACACCAAAGCCAAGGCCAAGACCAAGGAGGTGTTCAAAGACCTTCTTAGGAACACATTGAGGAACATATTTGCCATGTTTCGGAGCCATCTTCAGGCCATGGTGGAAGTTGGGGTCAGATGCTTTGAGTAAATACTATTATTTTTGGTTGAGATATTGTGTTTTCTCTTCCTTTTATGCAAACTGTCATATTTAGCCTTAACACCCTGGATATACAGGGTGTGATGGGTAAATTGTTGCCATTTTATATTTTTACTTTCACACATGCACATTGTTTGTTTTTGACTTTGTCGACTACACACTATAGTAGGGTCAGTGGGCACTGTCTTTAAGAAAAAGAGCACTATGATGCAATTCACTCTGACAGAAATTTGGAAACAACATGCTGTACTGCTTGCATTTGCACCAGAAGCTCCAATACAAACATTTCAGAGTGTTGGGTGTCAAACTAAATCCCACCCAATATGTACAGAGAGTGATGAAAGTCAAATATCCTGTCAACATCATGGTGTTTGGAATAACCACTGATAATTGCAATGTTATATCTCCATTCATCTTCCCACATGGCCTCAGACACAACATGGAGGCCTACATCAAGTGCCTGGAGGAGGTAGTGCTGCCCTGAGTCAAGAGGATGGCTGCTGGAAGACCTGGTGTTTGGCAACAGGACTCTGCACCATGCCACACAGACTGGAGAACTCAGTCATGACTGTCAGACAATTTCTGTCACCACACCACTCCTAACACCTGGCCACCTAACTCCCCAGACTGCAACCTTCTTGATTATTATGTGTGGGGTGCAGTTGAGTGACAGACCAACAAAACTCCTTGTAACACCAAAGATGAACTGAAGGCAAGGATTATGGCTTAAACAGGAAAACCATCCTGACGAGTTGCAGGAAATTCCAAAGTCATCAGGAGGCTGTGGTTGAAGCCAATGGTGATTTTATTTAAAAAATTAATCTTAGTATTTCAAGATATTTTAATGTAATTTTGGTAAATATATCTGTTAAAATGAGATGTCAGTGTTATTTTCATTTTTGCGTAATTTAGACAAAAATTCATTGACCGTACCCTGTATATATTGAGTTGATTTTTCTTTCACTGAAGGATCAGTGCAATAAATATTTATTGAGAAACAAATTCATGACTAGTGAGGTAAGAATATCTCTCTCTCTCTCACATGTCATTTTTACATCTATATTTTACTAGGAATAACAGTTGCAGAGAAGTATGAATTTAGATGTTTCAATAAATAGAATTATTTTACAGTTGGATACTCTCACTACCCAACAATGATATTGGTAGTAGCTATACAGTTTAGTGCTTCAACTAAGGCTTGAGTTTATTACCCATGTTTCATAAGTCTATCTCTGACTTGTCTGTCTCACATATTATCATCATCATCATTGTCATCAGAAGTATCGTCGTCATCATCCTCATCACCATTGCTGTTCCCATTGTCATTGCCATCACTGTTGTTATTGCCGTTGTTGTTGTAGTCATTGTCATCATCATCATCATCATCATCACCATTTAATATCTGTTTTCCATGCTGGCATGGGTTGGATGACTTGACAAGAGTCGGTAAGCAGAAGAAGTGTACCCGGTTTCAATTGTCTGTTTTGGCATGGTTTCTATGGCTGGGTGCCCTTCTTAATGCCAATCACCTTTCTGAGTGAACCGGGTGCTTTTTACATGACACCAGCTCGAGTGCTTTATATGCGGCACTGGCACAGGTACTTTTTATGTTGCACCAGCATCAGAGGGTTGCCAAGTAACTTGTAAGAGAAAGACCTCTTAGTTGAGAGAGGGAGTAGAACTGATGGATGCAGTTGTGTGCCAGGTAAGAGGTTACAGTGTGATCGAGAGAGAGGGATAGTTGTTTTACTATAGAGGAGATATTTGGCCACCCAGTAGAACAGGAAGGAGTAAGAAGGTGGAAAAGAGAGCGAAAGATAAAGAGAGAGTCAGAGTGAGGGAGCAAGAGAGAGAGAGAGAGAGAGAGAGTGAAATAGATGGTGTGGGAGATGTATTGGAGCCTACCCTCAGTGAACCGTAGAGTAGGGTATAAATTATAGAGAGGGGATAGAGGAGGATAGAGGATAGAGGAAGAGAGTGCCATGAGAGTGTTGAGTGGCTTGGAGTGGGGAGTAAGGAACAAAGAGAGAGTATGGAGAGTGTGTGGATAGGCACATGAGAGTGAGGAGGGGGGCTGCGTGAGTGTTGGGAAGACAGGGGTGTTTTGAGAGGGGTTAGATAATTTGAGTGTCAGTGTGGGGGTGCATGACCATAAAGGACATGCATGTATGTGTGGATGGCCATGATTTCAATATCAATTAACTTACTTACCATTCCATATTTTTCCAATCATGACATTTGATTTGCCATGAAACTCAGCTTCAATAATGATTTTATCCTAAAACAGAATAAAAATAGAATGAGATTGAAAACTTTCAAAATAACATAATCCTTCAGTAGCAGGAATGGATGCTTCAAGAATCATTTTCTTTATTTGTATGGTTAATGTTTATTAATTATAATTAAACATGTAGTAGAGAATTTTGTAGTTGTGTTGCTGTTGCTTGTTCAGAAAATTATCCAGGTATTCTAAGTACTAGATCAAAGATCAATGAAGAAGTTATTTCCAAAACTGAGTCTCGTGATTCCAAGGAATTTATTGTATCAAGTTGATATGGTATAGTAGAAGTGTTATGGGTGTCAGACTAAGTTATAACTTAAAGCAGTTTGTTCAGGGAAGCAACTGTTTCTGTGTTTTTTTGTAAAGTTAGAATTTAAGCTGACAAGCTTTATGGCAGAACAGATATACGGTTGACTAGTTATATGGCAAACCAGTTACAGGGCAGACCAGTTAGATGGTATACACCTATCCAGTTATAAGGTAGGGTGGTACAATTATATCCCAGTCTGGTTATATCATTTGATGTACTATGTAATCATCATCATCGCGTAACGTCCGCTTTCCATGCTGGCATGGGTTGGATGATTTGACTGAGGACTGGTGAACCAGATGGTTGCACCAGGCTCCAATCTAGTCTGGCAGAGCTTCTACAGCTGGATGCCCTTCCTAATGCCAACCACTCCGAGAGTGTAGTGGGTGCCTTTACGTGCCACTGGCACGAGGGCCAGTCAGGTGGTACTGGCAACAGCCATGCTCAAATGGTGCTTTTTACATGCCACCTGCATAGGAGCCAGTCCAGCAGCACTGGCAATGACTTCGCTTAAATATTTTTTCATGTGCCACCGGCACAAGTGCCAATGAGGCGATGCTGGTAATGATCACACTCGAATGGTGCTTTTTATGTGTCACTGGCATGGAAGCCAGTCAGCTACTCTGGCAATGATCACGCCTGGATGGTGCTCTTAGCACTCCACTAGCACAGATGCCAGTCATGCGGTACTGTCATTGAATTTGATTTCGATTTCGATTTCACTTGCCTCAACAGGTCTTCGCAAGCAGAGTTTAGCGTCTAATGAAGGAAAGGTACACATAAGTGGGCTGATTACACCACTGACATAGGCCACGGATTATGGTCTCACTTGGCTTGCCAGGTCTTCTCAAACACAGTGTATTTCCAAAGGCCTTAGTCACTAGTCAGTGCCTTGGTGAGGCCTAATGTTTGAAAGTCGTGCTTCACCACCTCATCCCAGGTCATCCTGGGTCTACCTGTTCCACAGGTTCCCTCAACTGCTAGGGTGTTGCACCTTTTCACACAGCTATCCTCATCCATTCTAACCACATGACCATTCCAGCACAGTTGTCTCTCTCGCACACCACATTTAATGCTTCTTAGGTCCAACTTTTCTCTCAAGGTACTTACACTCTGTCGAGTATGCATCTGACATTACACATCCAGTGGAGCATACTGGCTTCAATCCTTACAAGCTTCCGCATGTCCTCAGCAGTCACGGCTCATGTTTCACTGCCATGTAGCATGGCTGTTTGTCACCAGCAGAGCTAAGAGCTCTCTGAACTTTGCCCAGGCTAATCTTATTCTAGCAGCTACACTTTCAGCACATCCACCCCTGCTACTGACTTGGTCACCTAGATAATGGAAGCTATCAACTACTTACAGTTTTTCTCCCTGGAATGTAGCGGAAGTTGTTCCCTGCATATTTTCAGTGTTTATTGCTTCTGAGTATCTGCCACATACAAAATCTATCTTCCCAGTTAGCCTTCCTTTAATATTGCTGCACCTCTTATGTGTCCATAGCTTACACTGGGTACATCTTACAGAGTTTCTACCTATGCCTTTTCTACAGATCGAGCAGGGCCATCTACCTGATGGGATTTGTGAATTGACAGCCTTCCAACTTATTAGGACTTTGGTTTTAGCTAGGTTGACTTTACAAAGATAAAGGTGACACTTTAGATACAAACAATTACAGAGGTATCAAGTTGTTGGATCAGATAATGAAGGTCACAGAGAGGGTCATAACCCAACTAATTAGGGAGAGAGTCAGTTTAGATGAGATGAAATTTGGGTCCATGCCAGGGAAAAGCACCACTGATGCTATATTTCTGGTAAGACAGCTGCAGGAGAAATACCTATTTCTTTACTACCCACAAGGGGCTAAACACAGAGGGGACAAACAATAACAGACAAAGGGATTAAGTCAACTACATCGACCCCAGTGCGTAACTGGTACTTTATTTGACCCCGAAAGGATGAAAGGCAAAGTCTATCTCGGCGGAATTTGAACTCGGAACGTATCGACAGGCGAAATACGGCTACGCATTTCGCCCGGCAATCTAACTTTCTGCTAGCTCGCCGCAAGAGAAATACCTAGCCAAAGATAAACCTCTGTACCTGGCTTTATTGACATGGAGAAAACCTTTGACAGGGTCCCCCAATCCCTTATGTGTTGGTCAATGACAAAACTAGGGATAGATGAATGGTTAGTGAGAGCTGTGCAAGCCATGTACAGAGATGCTGTCAGTAAGATGAGGGTTGGCAATGAGTACAGTGAAGAATTCTGGATAGAAGGAGGGGTCCACCAAAGTTCAGTCCTCAGCCCCCTCCTATTTATCATAGTCATCCAGGCAATAACAGAGGAATTCAAGACAAGATGCCCCTGGGAGCTTCTGTATGCTGACGACCTTGCTCTAATTGCTGAGTCACTATGAGAACTAGAGGAGAAGTTTCAGGTGTGGAAGCAATGATTAGAAACAAAGGGCCTTAGAGTCAACCTAGCTAAACCCAAAGTCCTAATCAGTAGGAAGGCTGTCAAATAACAAATCCCTTCAGGTAGATGGCCCTGCTCGATCTGTAGAAAAGGTGTAGGTAGAAACACTATAAGATGTACCCAGTGTAAGCTATGGACACATAAGAGGCAATGACTAGTGACCGAGACCTTTGGAAATATACTGTGCATGAGAAGACCCGGCAAGCCAAGTGAGACCATAACCCATGGCCTATGTCAGGGGTGTAACCAGCCCACTTATGCATACCTTTCCTTCATTGGACACTAAACTTTACTTGTGAAGACCTGTTGAGGCAAGTGAAATCGAAATCGAAATCAAAGTCGATGACTGACACCCATGCCAGTGGAGCACTAAGAGCACCATCTGAGCGTGATCATTGCCAGAAAGCTGACTGGCTTCAGTGCTGGTGGCACATAAAAATGCCAGTGGCATGTGAAAAAATATTCGCGCGAGGTCATTGCCAGTGCCACTGGACTGGCCCCTGTGCACGTGGCATGTAAAAAACACCATTTGAGTGTGGCCATTGCCAGTACCACCTGACTGGTCCTCGTGCTGGTGGCAAGTAAAATTACCCACCAGACTCTGTGAAAATAATTATTGTTCTTATTTTCTGGCTGAGTTGGTAGAGTATTGAAAAACTAGTCAAGATTCTGGCAACTCATGTCCTGCTACCAGAATATTGCCCCTTTGCTTATTTTAATCCATTTGAAAATAATAGTCAGATCTGTTGATTCAGTTTTATTTGATACGAGGCAAATTAATGTGATTGCAATGCAGAAGACATAAATTAGCCATTTAGAATCATACAAGACCAATAACTTCACTTAAACATTTATTTGTAATGTGGAGTCAAAATTTTCATTGTTCAAAGCAGTGTCCTTTTCACTGAATAAAATTTGTGCTGCATCTGAAAATTTTTGATATTACAACAGATATTGCTGGGGATGCTTCTTCTGCTATTTTTTAAAAATATTTTATCCATGTATAAATCTATTGTCAATTGATCAAGTAAATTTTGTTCTGACAAAGCTCTGCTGATGAAGTTCTATAAGATAGAAACATGCCTATTACTCTCACTGTCCTGGCTAATAAAAACTACTTTCTAAATATTTTTTCTGTCAAAATAAGGCATAAATATAAATTTTTAACGAATTTTTTGTGAATTCCATTTAGTATGCAATTAGGTATTTGATTTAACAGAATATCATGTCACTTTCATTGGCTGAAACTTCCTATTTCCAAAGGATTATTAGCTGTAGCTGTGCTTCAAATTGCCTAGTGGGCACAGCATGAATTTGTGTGATAAGTTTCTATGGGAAGTGTTACCCACAAAATGAGATATCGTTTTCAAAGCTAGTTTTTTTTAACTGTCATCTACTTAATACCTCAGAAACCAAATGTAAGCTCTGGCCTAATGAACTGTGGTAGTTTATAAAAACAGACGTATGTGTATTTTCTTCTTATCACTCCCATCATACATTTCGTAGCAAACCTTGTTGAATTACAGCTTAGTTCACATTATGACTGTCCTTAGTATAAGGAGATGAGGCAAAGCTCCCATCACTTGATAAAGTGCATTGGTTTTCCCAAACGAAATCATCCTACCATTTTTCAGGCAAGAACAGCAATAGAATTGGTTTTGTGTGTGTGTGTGTGGTGTGTGTGTGTGTGTGTGTGTGTGTGTGTTAGTGTGTGCACGTGTGTGTGTATGTGTGTATACCACATGTGTATGTCCACATGTGTGTGTACATGTGTATGTGTCCATGTGTGTATGTTAATGAGCATGTGCTTGTGTGTCTGTATGTATTTATGTGTGTGTCTGCATGCATGTCCATGTGTCTGCGTTTACTGCATTTGCACATGCATGTGTGTCTGTATTCATGTGTCCATTTTATGTCTGTGTAACCTCGTGTGTCCATGTGTGTGTGTGTTTATGTGTATGTGTGTGTGAATTAATGTATCCATGTGTGCATCTATGTGAAAGAGAGAGAGAGAGAGAGAGAAATGATATTAGCAAAAGAATTTTGACAATAAGGAATTCTTACCAAATTATAAGGGCAGTTTATGTGAGCCTTTGTCCATCTATGTGCTGGAGATGCATTACAAGTCCATTTTTTATGAGGAGTATCCCCAAGGAGACCATATTCAAAACAAATTACTGTTAAGTTAACTTTACCATTTCCATTTATTTGATATAAGAAGGAAAAAGGCTTCCCAGCTTCTCCCCAAGTAGCCGCTTTCCATTTCATTTGTGATGTACATCTGCTTTGTCCAGTGGAAACCATATAACCTAGGTAAAACAATGCAAGATGGATAGCCAGATAGGCCAATATATAGATGAAGAGACAGATAAGCAAATACTTACATGAAGACAAACAAATTTTTATAAAAATACTTCAGATCATGACTTAATGTACTAATTTACAACATATGAATACATGTATTTATCCATTACCCCTGATACAATCAACATCTCATTATGTGAAATCTTGAAATTATAATATCATTAATTAGAAAATCATATCTTTAAAAACATGCAAAGTTGGGAGATTGTATAACTATTACATTTTTTACATAAAATTTTATCATAAAGATTTAAGTGCATCTTATTTTTCTGTTTTCAGTAAATTAAACATGTGTAAAATAGCAAGATTTCCATCCACAAGTATACTTGCTCCCCAACCTGATTTTGTAGAGTTTGTGTCAACCTGTGGTTAGAAACTTATACATTTTTTTGTTTGTTGTCATTTCTGACTTGCTGTTCAATACAATACCAAAGGAAGAAGAAAGAGAAACCTTGTATATTACAAACACATACTGTTTTAATGAACCAACTACCAGTGCCAAACAATGACAATCAGAATGACTAAAAATGTATTTATAACCCTGATATATACTATATATACTGACAACAACCGTGTCCCAAATGAAATGTTTGACATCCACCAAATAATATATGTTTAAGTGAAGTTAACAGTCTCTGTGCATTTTGAATGTCTAATATATCTCCCCCATGCTGTAATTGTTTTAGTTTTAACATTTCAATTCACTGTCTCAGATGAAATCACTTTCCAGAAAAGTATATCTTCAATATATATGTGTGTGTATATATATATATATATATATACACACATATACATATCTGTTTGTTTCTCTGTATGTATGCATGTATGAGTTTGGTGATAATAATACTTATGACACCAACACACACACATATACACACATGCGCACACACACAAACACACACACACACACACATACACACACACACATACACACACACATACATTCAAGCACATACACATGTGCATGCAAGCATCTACTCAGATGCACACAAGCATATGCACATGTGTGCACATACACATGAGTATGCATGCACATACATCAGTGCACATGAGCACACATGAACATGCACCTGCTCAAAGGGACATGCATGAGTGCAAATGCATGAGCATATGCACATATACACTAGTGTGCATACATCTGTATGCATGCATATGATTTACAGATGCACACATGCATTCACATACACACACATGCGCATGCATGCATATAAACTTGTTTGGCTCTGTACAAGGGGTGAGAGTATGCAGTTAGACAGGCATGGAGAAGCGTTGGAGATTGAGGATTTCGGTCCTGCTCATGGGGCTGATATAGTTAGTTGGTACAGGCGGTGCAGGGGAGTAGCTGGTACTAAGGAGGTATATCTGGGTTGTTAGCAGCCAGTGGTTTGAAATTTATCAGAAGGACATCCTTTTGGTGATAGAAATAGGATAGATTGTAGTTTTTGTTGATGGAGACTGCAGGTTGATAGATGATATGCAGGTTTCATGGAGGCAGAGCTGGCAATTAGGAGTGCTGGGGAAATATGGTGGTGCCCTGTAGACAACAGTCCACTTGGTGCTGGCTGTTTCATCAGGTTATACATTTTGGACACCCCCAAGAGACGTACCCACCCATATATGTTGGTTCTGTATAGGGATGATGGCCTGGCTATCTCAAGCCATATGAACGAGCATGACATGAATACATTTAGGAAGGACTTAAATATGAATATTCAAAGAGTTCAGCCTGTCCATAACAGTTACCACCAACCTGATTATGGCTGATTTCTTGGATGTAACCTTAGACCTGAACATGGGTAAGTACACCCTGTACAGGAAGCCTAATGATGAAACAGCATATATTCACAAGAGCTCAAACCACTCCCCACCTCCTGCTGTAATTAGAAATCTGCTTTCAGGTATTAGCAAATGGGTATCAAAACTATTGGCCAACAAGGAGACTTTTAATAGCACTGTTTCCCACTACAACAATGCTTTGTCTAGGAGGGGATTTTTTGAGAAGCTCACATATGTGGACAATCTCCAAATCCTCTCTCCTCACACCAAGACAGTTAGGAAGAGGAAACTAATCTGTTTAACTCCCCACCCCATTTAACCTAGTAGTTTCCACCAACGTAGCCAGGGGCTTCCTGTCGTTAATTAAGAAACATTTCCCCAGAGGTCATAAGTATTACAAATTCGTCAGCACCACAATGTCAAAGTGAGTTACTCCTGTTTAGACAATATTGTATCTAATATCACATGCATCAACAGACACAATAATGTGCCCACACAAACCCCAACCCTATCCTGCAACTGCCGAAACCTCACCACCTGTTTTCTAGAAGGATTTTGCCTCTCAAGGGCTGTAGTATAGAACTACCCTTATATCATCTGATGATATCACTAGGCACTATACGGGCATGACAGCTATTGACTTTAAGGTAAGGTACTCCCAGCACATATACTCATTCAGATCCAAAGATAAAGAGAATGCACTTTCTCTGGAGACACTGTAACTTCTGAGATGAAACACCCATCATCATGCCTGCATACTCTTACCCCTTGTACATAACCACATGAGTTTATATTCTTGACCAATCACAGGCTGACCCCCACCAATAAACAGTGACTCTCCTTCATCGACATCTTATTCTAATTCCAATGGCTGAAGATTAGCATCACGCTTGAAACTTGAAGTACTAAAGGAATTTGAATCAACTTGTTTGATCCATACATGTAATGTAACTCCCAATAAATCTGTTGAGTGTCCTTCTCTTGTTTGTCTGCTCACTGCTCATTTGTGTGCATATATATATATATATATATATATATATTTGTTTCTCTGCCTGTGTGTAGTGTATGCATGTATGAGTTTGTGATAGTAATTCATATTATAGTAATGATACACATGCACACATGCACACACACACACACACAAACACTCACATAAATATATATATATATACACTGAGGTTGTTTGTCATACATGATGCTGTTACTAAGCACACAAACACCCAAGGTCTTAACTAATACAAAGTCATCTCAGTGCTTTGGCATTGATTCATTCACCAATGTACTGCCTTGGAAATATGATTCTCTCTTCTCTCTTCTTATTCTATCACTACTGCAATGAACCTTGCTACTTAATACCACTTCCACCAAGTCAAACCAAAACACCTGTCTTTCCTCATCTTCTAACCCCTACTGTTGCACACTAACTCCTTTACACAATCCTTCATCCCCAACATATCAACACTCTAGATATCTTGTTTTTGCAGATGTCAGCTTACAGATGTTCAAGCTGAACATAGACTTTATTGATCTAACATTTGAATGAAAATTTGTTTAATGTCTCATGACTGTGCACTGTCTCAGAGTTGGCATGTGTCGTGTCATCTCACAAGCCTGGAGGGAAATTTGTTTTCAAGTTAGAATCAATGTCTACAAGTGATGTGATGTAAATTAAAGAATAAAAAAAAATTGATCTAACTGGTCTCTGAGGGTCTGCAAATGTTTTTTTGCCATCCTTTCCTCTTGACAAAGATAGAAAAAATTCCAAAACCTAGAGTATCATTTCTGTTGTGTATATGTATATTAATGAGATTTAGTAACTGTCTGAGACAATATCATGCTTTGTGTAAAACCACTTAACCCTCAACAACAGTCAATTCTGGTTTCAAGTCATTAACATGAGGGTATATATTTCACAAATGTAGGTATCAGAAGAAACTTATAACTGATGAATCAATTGGGAAGGTACTGGGTTCTGTTTGATCTCCTTGTGAATTCCAACCATGACCAACTCATCTATTTATGTACCAGATTTTATATAGTCTGAGCTTCCAGAGTGTGATTTAAGAATAATTTGGCTGCTATTTCTTGGGGATTAATAAATATGTAAATATTCCTTCATATTTACTCAGACATTTTTGTTTGAACTGTTATATTAATAGTAAGATGTGTGAAAATGAAGAAAAAATAAGACTTTGTAATACTAATATTTCTCAAGCTTACAGAGAAAAAAAGGGAAAAAAATCTCACCTTTAACTCCATCAAGTTGCTTGTTTGTCCATTTCCAGGAGCAATATTCATCTCTAGTAGACCAATGACACTTTCCCTTTCGGAAACTGCATTCCCAGGAACCTTTATATTATGAAAATATAAACACTATTAGCTTTCTGAAAGTATTGTGTACTGGAATAATTTTACTTTATTTTTAATATCAATTTTTGTTTTTACATAGACTCAAAGTATTAGGTTTAATATAGAAAGGGGAAATGAGATTCTGTGATGCTCATACCTTTCTCAATAGATTTAATTGAGTAAGTGAATTAAAATTTTTATATTGTAGACTTCATATTAAACAAGTAACTTAGTCTAATATTTTACATTCCTTCATTTAGAATAGAGTTCTCATCTTTCAAGTTCTGTTGCCCCAACATGTTTGGTCTATGCCTATATTAGAAATCATAATATAACTATGCTGATAAATTGATTATTTAACATCAACTAGCTCAAGTTAAAGAATCAGTACAAAGGATTTGTATTGACATCGGAAATCTATTTTCGAATCTTCTTGTCAGATCTTTATGTGCACTGTTGCTCTTCAAGATATCCGTCAGACTGAATCTAGGAGCCTAAGAAAAGCTGTCTACTCATTTTTCTGGTAAGGCAAGAGAGAATATGAAACTCATGGACACAGTGTTTTGTTTGCTGTCTTGAATACACTTCTTTAAGCCTTACTAGCTCAGATACAGAGTGTATGCTTTTCCTTCACAAGATTTCATCTTCTCTATATGTATGACACTAGACTTACTGTTGTTGATGACTTCGATGTTAACTTGGACAGTCACACCAAACATTTCCTAGAAAAAGAACCTTGATAATTTTTCACTACTTTAATGCCAGAGGTGATGCAATAAAAAGAAGATTGCCTATTTGCTTATATTGTTACAACATTGACAAGGTCAATGATAATAGTTAAAGCTACTTAAGATAGGATGAACAGGACTTAAAACAAGGCAGTTTGTGATATAGACTATTCACTTGTCTGCACCAAAGACAGAGGGGTTGATATTCCTGAATGTAACAAACGATACAAAACCAGGAAAGCCTGTCCACTTTAACTCATTGGTCTCATAAGTCTTCTTGAGAAACTGTAGAACATTAAATGCCATGCAGCCCTTGGACAACTGCAAAACAATCTTTCACATTGCTGCAATAGAATCTTCTGAGAAAAATCCTGCAGCACAATAATTGGCATTCATTCTATTTAGAAAGGTTATGTGACTTCAGTGCTGCAAATTATAGACTCTTCAGGCCTACAAAAATCTTGCCTTCTACAAGAATCACCAAACACTTGTGACAACTAGAAGCAGAATTCAAGTAACTGTCTGAATAGGCATTAATAACTATTGACTCCTCTCCAACTCCCTCCTAAAAACCTGAGACACAAGTAATATCAGGGAGGTGTACTCTGGTAAAAAGAAAAAAGATACTTCAATCAGTAATAAATTGCTCTGTTAAAGCCCAAATCTATAACAATAATTACAGAGAGACCTGAATAGATAGAGAAATGGATGGAACTTTACTGAATATCATTGAAGAAAGAAACTTGTTGATCAATCAACTTTGATGGTATTCAAAGTTTCCCATGTATGATCAAACAAGATGAATTCTCTATAATAGAAGGACTTCATGATCAGATGCCATCAGGCAGAGTCCCCCACAAAAATTGTATTTCGATAGAGGTCTTTAAAAACATCATGCCAATCTTCCTTGTACTTCTGCAAAAGCTTCTCATTCAATGTTGGGAAAGGGCACAGTTCCTCAGGATATGCGAGATGCCAATATTGTTGCACAATATAAGAACAAAATGTAACAGTAGTGACTGCAATAATTTATTATGTTATATTTCTTCTTGCTTTAGTTGGCAAAGGTTTGCTGACAGAGTATATCCTGAGTCACAATCACATACCAAGTAATCAACTACAGACATGGTATTTTCATTGCATCAAGTTCAAGAAAATAATGAGAACATAATCAGCCATTATATTTAGCCTTCATTAACCTAGCAAAGCTTTTGATTTCATTGTTCAAAATGGTCTTTTTAAGATGATAACATTCACTGATTGCAAACCAAATCTATTGGGTCATCCCATAAATAATGCATGTTTTTCATTTGCATGAACTAAAGATTGGAGGGGGATGGGATAAAATACCTTCATCAACTTGCTATAAAAGCAAGTAGTAATTTTACCTTGTACTTATTCTTAGTGCAAGTTTTGAAGAGTGCAGTTCAGTTTTAACAGTTATTTTTTCAAAGCTATAATGGAAGTGACAAAGGAGCATATTTGGCATATTTTGCTTTATGAGTTCGATAAAGGCAACAACATAATGGAAAATGCAAAGAATATCAATGCAGTATTTGGGGATTGGGTAATAAGCATAAACCAGTGTCAATTCCAGAAATTCCAAGCTGAAAACTACAGCCTAGATGAGCCTTGTCCTGGAAGATCTGTAGAGTTTGATGAAGATATTCTGCAAACCTTGGTGGAAGAAAATCCTGCTGTAACTGTTGAGGAACTATCAGAGAAGCTTGAATTTGGTCATTCAACCATTTATCAACATCAGTACTAGAAGAAAAACAACCATCTTTGGTTTGAAAACAAAAGGTGTTCTTTCATCAGGCTAATGTTCAGTTACATACAGTGAGAATGACATTGCAAAGGTTGGAGTAGTTTGAATGGGAAATGATACCCCATTCATCATATTCGTTGGATACTACCCCATCTGATTATCATTTATTCCAGTCTTCAAAATCCTTTGGACAGAAAAAATATTAATTCTTTAGACAAGGTCAGAACAGTACTGGAGGAGTAGTTTTCATCATGGACAAGTGAATTTTGGAAGAGGGGCATTGCATGTCTACCAGACAGATGGAAGAGTAATGTAGAAAATGAAAGAGAGTATATTTTAAATTAAAAAACTTTATCTTAATTTTGAAAAGTAAAAGTATAAAAAAAACTGCATTATTTATGGGATGACCCAATAATTTATCATAAGGTCTTTCCATAATGGAATGTTGAGCTCTGTATACTATGATGGATCAATGTCTTGTGAATTTGGAGGGAAAAGTAGTGTTGAATAAGTATGGTATCTTCGTAAGGCTGCTCATAAAACAAATACTCAAGACTTCATCTGATAAGTAAGATGACTGGATCTTCAATATAGCCAGACTAAATGTCAAAACTGGGATAAGAAAAGTTATTATCAGAGACTTGGCATTTGCTGATGTTGAAGCTATATCTTTAATCTCTGCAGAAGTCTAAAATGTATTATGGACAGATTTTTAGGAGTTACAATCAGTCACAAGACGATCCATGTTATGAGACAAAGTACTCCAGCACCTCTGTGCATTATAATCAAAGGTAAGTAACTGGACGTAGTTCATAAGTTTCAATACCTTGGCTCCTTTGCTAAAGATAACATTGCCTGAGAAAGGAAACTGGGAAGAAATCAACTGGAAATGAAATTATTACTCTCTCAAGACTCACTTGGAAAGTATAGCAGAATAACATCAGAGATTATTTGCTAAGAAATACATTTGTCAGGATTGTGTTCTTTGTACAATCATTTATTGCAGTGAATTGTGGACAACACATTTTTCACAAAAACAACAATTTTCATGTGTTCCATATGAGGTGTTCTTGCAGAATCCTTGAGATTTGCTGGCAGGAAGGGATTTCTAGGGTAGGCACATTCTCCATGTTTGCTTTTCCCACTCCAATAACAATTTTGATAAGTTGAAGATGTTTGTTGTTTGGATGATGGTCATATTCCAAAACATGTGGTCTCTGGTGAACTGGCATTTGGGTGTAAAGTAAAGGTCACCTTTTCCTGAGATACAAAGATGTGTAGATGTACGACATGAGACTAACACGTGGGTAGAAAATCTTTCACAAGACCAGGATGAAATAGTGCTAATAGTAATTAGCACACTCTTATATATATGTGTACATATAAAAATTCTTTTATTTTGGCATGAAGCCAGCAATTTTGAGGGGTAGTGAAGTCGATTTCATCAACCCCAGTACCTAACTGGTACTTATTTTATTGACCCCAAAATAATAAATAGTAAAGTCAACCCGGCAACATTTGAACTCAAAATGTGAAGTCATAAGAAATGTCACTGAGCATTTTGTCCAGTGTGATAATATTTTTGTCAGCTTGTCACCTAACGTTTACATGTAAATGCATGTACATATTTATGGATATGTTCATGTGGGTATGTGTGCAAAAATATGTGTGCACAAATATGTGCATGTTCATGTATTTTAAGTGAGTGTATATACAAGAAAGTGTGTGTGTGTGTGCCTGTATGAGTGTGTGTGTGCATGTGTGTGTGCATGTGTGTGTGTGAACATGTGTGAGTGTGTGTGCATGTGTGTGTGAGTGTGTGTGTGCATGTGTGTGTACACCTGAGGTCTTTCAGAACCATTGTCATACAATTGTGCTGTTTTTTTTTTTTACCTTACCTTATACTCTAGGTCAGTGCTTTTCAAACTTTTTGCTGGAGCGGAACCCCAAGGAAACATTCCACTGGCTCGAGGAACCCCTGTGCAATAATTTAATAGTCTTATGCACACATATCTGCACAGGATAATTAAAAATTACTGCCGATTTTAGCAGTTTTGTAACTTCTTGCGGAACCCCTGGACTGTACTGGCGGAACTCTGGTTGAAAACCACTGCTCTAGGTATATAGATATCAAACAGACTAATATGACATATTTGTTACATGAAAATAAATCTATTAATGTCTTACCGTATGTATATGGAAGGATTCCAATCAGTAAAAGGCAACTAATTTTTGTGACTTGTAATATAGACATTCCGCTTGGAATTGAATCTCTCAGTTACAATTATTTTATATAAACAAGCAAAACAACATTCAAGTTATTTCAAAGCTTCCTTCTTTAAAAGTTTTGATTAATAAGTTATCAAGTAAAATTTTATGTTATCATTATGATCATAACCCCCAGGGTCACCCTTGCTATGACAAATTTATCCTCCACCACCACCACCATCACCACCATCACCACCACCACCACCACCACCACCACCACACCACCACCACCACCACCACCACCACCACCACCACGACCAACAACAACAACAACAACAGCAGCAACAACAACACTACTTTTCTAATATTAGTTTTAAGAGATTTGTAACTGAATCTCTCATAGATGTTAGCTTTAATTTGATTTTTGTTGTTGCTGTTGCTGTCATTAATAATAAAAAAAATTATCATTATTATTGTTGTTATCATTATCATTATTGTTGTTGTTGTTGCTAAGGCAGAATCGTTAGCACACTGGGCAAAATGCATAGGGGCATTTCATCTGTCTTCACATACTGAGTTCAAATTCTGCTGAGGTCGACTTTGGCTTTCCTCCTTTTGGGGTCGACAAATTAAGTACCAGTCAAGTACTGGGACTAATGTGATCGACTTATCCTTTCCTCACAAATTTCAGGCCTTGTGCCCATTGTAGAAAGGATTATTGTTATTGTTGTTGTTAAGGTGAGCGAGCTGGCAGAATTGTTAGCATGTCAAACAAAAAGCTGAGCAGCATTTCTTTTAACTCTGAGTTCAAACTCCACTGAGGTTAACTTTGCCCGTAATCCTTTTGGAGTTGATAAAATAAAGTACCAGTCAAGTACTGAGGTTAATGTAATTGACTAATCCTCTCCTCCTAAAATTACTGACCTTTACCAAAATTCAAAACCATGTTTATTATTATTATCATTGTTACCATTGAAGATAGTTATATAACAAAAATAGTTGAGTGTGAGACTAAATTTCTTGCAGAAATTAGTTTCATCCCCCTTGATTTCAAATTCAATCTCATCATTGATGAGACCATTGAAATAAAAATTAACAGTGGAAATCTTCATATCAAGGAAGCTATATTCATTCACCACCTGAACCTGAAATCAACAGTCAATTGGAGATGGGCTGGTATATCCTATGAAGACATTACAGTGACTATGGCCAACCTCATAACATACATTACCAATGCCATCTTCCACCATTGACATGTGAAAATACATCACAACAAACAGCAGTTGGGGAGTTATTGCTACTGCTGCTAACCCAAAGACTGAGAAGTTCAAATATAATAGCGAAATCAGTGTAACTAGACATTTCTTTGCACATGAAATATAAAGATTTTTGTAAAACTTTCTGCATTACTAGAAGCTTCCTTATTTTCCTTTTCTTTTTCTAAAAATTAAGCCTTTTCTGTGATCAATTCATTCAACTATAACAATCAATGTAGGATGATATGCAGTGTCTAGGTTGCATGTAGATGATGTATACTTGAGGAAAGTTTGGGAGGAATGAAAGGTTATATCATATGCACAAGAGTGAATGTCATTAGATGTGATGGCAAAAAATGTTATTGATATATAGAAGGAAGAGAGTGGGAACAAAACCAAATCTTGGAACAAAAAGAGGCCCATCAACACATGCTATGATCATGTAATCTGATATGAATGTATTGATCCAAAAGATGAGAGAGTTATATAACTTGTAGGCAAGTTGTTTGGATAGGTGATCTGCATACCAGACATGGTCAAAATATTTACTGATGTCTGGGGTAACAACATTGCTTTCACAAACGTTTTTAAAGAAACAGCCCACTGGTGAATGACACAAAAGAGAAGCTCTGCAAAAGTTGTACAGATGATCATCGATGAGTAACTTAGAGATGAGTGCAGTTGAAAGACAGTTGGTTGGGTCAGAAGCATTGCCTTTCTTTGGAACAGAACATACTGAAATAGGCTTCCAAAATTTCTGGGTATTTCTTTATAACAAATGAGAGAGTAAAAAGCTTGGTGATTATGAGGGCATCTTCTAGAGCACAATGTTTGAATGTAATGGAAGGAGCATTGTCAGTGACTTTGTCGGTTTGAAGCAATTGGAGGTATTTCCACACTTGAAGCATATGTAAGCATGGTGGAGGAACAAGTGGAATGGAAAAGAGATTTGGAGGAGATTGATGAGTCGGATGTGAAGTAAGTAGCAAAGGTGAAGGTTGGCAATGATGCTTCCAAACTACTCCTGCTCATGAACAGCAATGCACATATCACCGACCGCTAAGGCACTGGTATCAGTAAGATGTCTCTTTAAGTCATTTGTAGGTTTTGTTTATGCTAACTGTGTTTCAAAATCTACGTTTAAAACTTTTTGAGTTTGTTTCTGGAATATCTTTTATTTCTTTTTTACTTACTTCAGTCATTTGACCGTGGCCATGCTGGGGCACTGCCTTGAAGGGTTTTAGTAGAACAAATTAACACCTTGAAATTTAGTAGAACAAATTGACACTCAGAGAGTAGTGGTGGACAAAATGCCACTAAGCTTTTCATCAGGTATGCTGATGATTCTGCCAGCTTGCCACTTTAAGGTAAAGTAAAGAAAAGACCACTGAAGTTATCCAAGGGAAAGACAAAGGCCAATATAGCTTGGTACCAGTAATATCGCAACTTATTTCCACAACTGAGTGAACTGGAGCAACATGAAATAAAGTGTCTTGCTCAAGAACACAACACACGGCTCTGACTGGGAATTGAACTCACTACCTTATAAATGTGAGCCTAATGCTCTACCCACAGAGCCTAATCTATGTATTTATCTTAACGGTAACCAAATACAAATATTTGTTATGTTATAATATACCTTATCTTGTAAATACTGAAACCACTTATTTTAAAGGTAGCCAAATATTGATTTTCTTTTATCTTAAAGTAGATGAATACTGCACCTTTTTTTATCTTAAAAGTTGACAAATACTGATATTTCTTTATCCTAAATGGTAATTAAACATATTCACAACAGCTGTTATAAAACAAGCAGTATTCTGTTTACAGTTTTAATTGTGAAGTTATTGTTTGTTCTAAATTATGCATTTATGTTCCTTAATAATATAAATCTAAATCTATTTTCAGTATATAAGTCCTTGCCTCCTTTAGTAATTTCCATAAATTTTTTACATGGAGTGTCTCGTTCACACAATATCTAAAAATAAAGAGGTATATGTTTGATGGGATAGTAGAAGAAAATTGTCATCAATAACATTGGCAGCAGCAGTGGGTGTGGCATCAGTGGGTGTGGCATCAGTGGGTGTGGCATCAGTGGGTGTGGCATCGTCGTCGTCATCATCATGATGATCATCATCATCATTCCCATCACTACTATCATTACCATTGTTGCTGTTTCGATGTTCTCTTCTCCATGCTTTCATGGATCAGAAAAATGGTCAGTGAGAGAGGGTGACAGATATCAATAATAAGAAACTTGGAGAGAGGGAATGGTGGCTTGCAATTGAGAAGGATGATAAAGAAGTTTATGAGATCTGATGCAGTCATTAGATAGGTGTTGTGATGGGAGGAAGAGAGCGATAGAGAGGTGTAAAGTATTAGAGAGTGGTTCAATACGACTAATCCAGTGCTATCCTTCATTAAATGGTTGACATGGTACAATAAGAGAAGGAGAATGATGGAGGGAGAAGAAGGTATTGAATACAAGAGAGTGGAGTCAGCCCATGAAATCTCAAAAAGTACAAAATGGGTACATATCTGTACAAAACAGTTACAGATGTAGATGTATATATATTCTACATCTTGACTGTGGAGCATATACAGATATAACAGCCAATGTTCAGTTGCCTACAGCTAATCTCATCTTAATTATCCTAAACTGACTACCTTAATTACTTTTTGTGTCTATTTCCAGCTAACAGCAAGCCTATTTCACCCCTGCTATAGCTATTACTAATCGAGAAGAATTTGTATTGCTATCTCTCACCTGTGAGGAATTTGGCTGAGAATCATTTCCACCTTACCTTTTGCTCATAACACACATCCATTCATCTCCATTCCAATATTTCCATAATACCATCAGATGTACTTTTCATCAGGCTTATGCTTATGGTTGCAGCCCTGGAGTTTTCAAACCTATAGGAAGAGGGTGTGTACATTAGGCGGAAAGCTTGTTTGATGGTTGGTTCATGACTATTTAACCACACTAACCAGATTGATTACATTCTCACAGAAAGTGAGATTCATAGTTACTCATAAATGTGAAGACCTTTGCTGGTGAAGAATGTACTCCTCAACAGAGGTTAGCCATTAGCAACTTCAGACTACAGGCAAGAAATATTCCAAGAAGCTAGCCAGATTATAAAAGAAAAATTTGGAAGCTTAAGGATCAATTGAGTAGTCAGAGCTTTAGAAATGTCCTAACGGAAGCATTTAAGGAGGAGGAGGAGGAATGGGGGAGGAGGAGGAGTTATAGACATGTAACAAAGACAATAACTGGAAGTTCCTATGAGACAACTTACTGGGAGTTACAGAGCAAATTTGTAGCTGCTGCAAAGTCCCAACCAGACCTTGAGTGACATGGTGGTGGAGCAGTGTAGTTGACAGGCCCATTATAGCAAAGAAACCAGCCTGGAAGAGTTAGCAGTAACAAGGAAATATATCAGGTAGCTAGAAGGGATGCTCGGAGGCAGGTATATTGAGCCAGGGATGAAGCAGAAAGAAAGAAGTTTGCCAATGTTCTGAAGCATGAGGACCAACAGCTTGAAGTGTTTTGGTCTGTAACATAGTGTGTCAGGGAAAATTGTGATGTTGTTGAAGACAAGTGCATTCGCATGGATGATGGTTTGCTTGCAGTTTGTGACTCTGCAAAGAAATAGGCTTGGAAGTGCCACAATGAAAGACTGCTAAAAGTAGAGAATTCATTAGAAAAGTAAACCTCACCCAATGTGGATCCAGTAGAAGGACCAGCTATTTGCATAGACAATAGCTGGGTAGACAAAGCCATGAAGGATATGAAAATGGGGAAAGTCTCTGACCCATCTGGAATCACTGCTGAGACGCTTAAAATATTTGGTGGTGTGAGTTATGGTTTAGTCACCCATATAGTTAATCAGGGTGTATATGAATGAGTTATTCCCAATGACCAATGTAGCAGCACCATAGTCAACTGCAACAAAGGTAAAGGGGGTGCCTTAGACAGAAATAACTATAGACGTATCAAATTGTTGGACAAAAAGATGAAAGTTAAGGATGAAGTGATGAAAGTTACAGAGGGTCATAGCTCAAGTAATTAGGAAGAAAGCTAGTCTAGATGAGATGCAGTTTGGTTTTCTGCTAGGAGGAAGTACCTCCAATGCTATATTCCAGGCAAGGCAGCTGCAGGAGTAGCACTTAGCCAAAAACAAACTTCTGTACAATTAGAAAGCCTTTGACGTGATCTCACCTTCCCTTATCTGGTGGTCAATATAGAAACTAGAGATAGCAGGACCAGCTGTTTGTATAGTGTTAACACTGTTAACAGAGGAAGTAATCATTGCATGTGGCAGAGGTATAGGTACAATAATCATGAGAAATGTACAGAAAATAGACTTTATCAAATGTCAGTGGGGATACTCAGAAGTAGTAGGTACCTTTTGTTATCTGAGTGACCAAGTCAGCAGTGGAGATGGATGGTCTGAGAGTGTAACTACTAGAATAAGAATATGCTGGATAAAGTTCAGAGAGCTTCTGTCTTTGTTGGTAATAAAGTGCCCCTCTCTCAGAGTGAAAGGCAGATTGTGCAATGCCCGTGAGCAAACAGCCATGCAACATGGCAATGAAACATGGGCTGTGACTGCTGAAGATATGAGAAGGCTTGAAAGAAATGAAGCTGGATGGGTAATATCAGTGTGCATATACGACAGAGTGTAAGCATCTTGCGAGAAAACTTGGGCATAAAAGGCATCAGATGTAGTGTGCAAGGGAGAAGTCTGCATTGGTATGGTCATGTGATGCATATGGATGAGGAAAGCTGCATAAACAAGTGCCAATTTCTAACTATGGAGATTAACTTATTCTTTGTAAGCCTAATACTTATACTTTCAGTCACTTTTGTCAAACTGTTAAGTTACAGGGACATAAACATACCAACATCAGTTGTCAAGTAATGATGGGGAGACAAACACAGACACACATGCATAAATATACACAGTGGCACCATTTAATTTAAGAAAGCTAGTATACTAATGTTAAGATGGCATTTTTTATATATTCAAGTTTTAAATTGTGAACTAAGATGTATATCAAAATAAAGAAAATTTAATATGGTATTCAACTTTACAGCATAACATTAACATATTAACTTTAAATTAAAAATTAACTTTATTTTGTGTAATTTATGGCACCACTTAATTTACGAACAATTTGCAAAATTTCATTTTTTTGCTTTATTGACTAATATAAAGATATGGTAATTTGCATGTTGTTACAATTTTTAAGTTACTTAATAGTTGTGATGGGTAAGAGACAAAACTTAACACCAGAAACCAGAGAGCGAGGATCATTCAGCTTAGTAGGCTGACATGGTCATATAAAGCTACTTCAAACAAAGTTGGATGCTCTAAAACAGCTGTCTATAATGCTGTCCATCTTTATAAAGAGACTGATGATTATAAAGACTGCTCTCAACCTGGGCAGCCAAGAAAAACAATGGCAAGAATGGATAGATACATTCATAGATTATCCCTAGTAAAATGAAAAATGACCACTATTGACATTTTAAAAGAAATTAGGCAAAAATATGGACTTATCATTGGAGTGTCTTTATCATCATCTCAAAGAATTTGGACTTCTAGGAAGAATCTCTTGCAAAAGACATATATTTCTCTAAAAAATCAATGTGCCTGAATACAGTTTGCAAAAGAGCATTTGAATTGGTTAAATGTATTGTGGTCAGATAAGTCAAAGCTTAACTTGTTCAACAGTGATGGCAAGAAGTATGTAAGAAGGCATATAGGCAAAGAATATCATCCAGAATGCATCCAACCTATAATTAAGCACAGTGGTGGAAGTATGGTAGTGTGGGAGGTGCATGTCTGGAAAAGGCATCAGTCTTATAATCTGAATCAAGGGCATTATGGATAGTAAGTCCTATCTAGAAATATTGGATAAGATTATACTTCCAAACAACTGAAAGCATTTGAGCCAATCTTAGGCTTTCCAGCATGACAACAACCCAAAACACACCTTGTACCTAGTCAGAGATTACATTAGGTCTAAGAGAGTTTGGCTGATGCAGTGGCTAGTGCATTTGCCCGACCTAAATCCCATTGAAAATCTTTGGGAAAGGTTGGGTGGAGTTGTGCAAATAGTAAGCCAAGAATAAGGATGATTTTTTTAAACATTATTAGCCAAAATTAGGAAAAAATCTTAGAAACAGTGATAAATGATCTGAACAATTCTATGTTTCGCAGATGCAATGCTGCATTAAGTAATTTTGGATAACCAACCAAATACTGATTGTGTGAGCTTATTGTTTTTTGTTGATCTCAGAATAAACTTTTTATAGCAAAAACATGAAGTTTTACAAATCATTCTTAAATTAAATAGCACTATAAATTGCGATAATTAAGATTTATTTTTAATTTAAAATTGATATGTTGATGTTATGCTGTGAAGTTCATGAAATTTTCTTTATTTTGATATACATCTTAATTCTCAATTTACAACTTGAATGTATAAAAAATGCCAATTTAACATTAGTATACTAGTGTTCTTAAATTAAATGACGCCACTGTACATATATAAACAACAGGCTTCTTTCAATTTTTCTCTACCAAATCCAGTCACAAGGCTTGCTCAAGGTGCTATGCAATGGGACACTTACCCAAGGCACCATGCAATGGGACTGAACCCAGAACCATGTAGTTGGAAAGAAAACTTTTTACTACACAGCCATGCCTGCACCTAGCCATGCTTGTTGCTAACCACACCTGTGCCTAGCCACGCTTGCACCTCATTTTGTGGTGCATGGTTTCATATATAACATGTGTAATACAGTTTCTGTCTACTGAATTAACTAACAAGGCATAAGTTACCTGCCCAATGTGCAGCATATGTTGTAATTGACACAATAACAAGAATGTCCATTACTTGTTAGAACAAATTATTTTAATTATACAAAAGCTAATGTTTAATGGTGTATTATTATCCTTAGCTACAGTCATAGTTGTGTGGCATAGAAGTTTGCTTTCAAGCCATATGGTTCAAGTTCAGTCCCACCATGCAACAACACATTAGGAAAGTGTCTTCCACTATAACCTTGAGTCAATCAAGACCTTGTGAGTGGATCTTGTAGACAGAAATTGAAAGAAGCCAACTGTATGGATATGTGTGTGTGTGTGTGTGTGTGTGTGTGTGTGTGTGTGTGTGTGTGTGTGTGTGTGTGTGTGTGTGTGTGTGCATGCTTGTATGTGTGTTGTGTGTGCAGGGGGTGTCCCTTTGTCTTGACATAGCATGATATTTATATATGTGTCATTGTCATATAACCAGTATCATTCATTTCCTCTTCAATGCAAACACATTTGGAATGGGGGAAATATGATTTACTTGGAAACAAGTATGAGGTGGTAACAGGAAAGACATTCTGCAGTACAAAAATCTGTCACAATAAATTTCGTCTGACCCATGCAAGTATGGAGAAGTAGACAACAAAATGATGATGATGATTTTCTTACAATATCCCATCCACCCCGGACCTCATTTTACATATTGGGTACATTAGTGCCTCCTATGTTAAAAATTTATGGAAATTAGTGCACATAAATATATCAATTAGAACAAAGAACTGCTTCAAACAAAACTTTAAACAAAATAGTTTCAGCTATATTATTGGTGTTGTGAAGGCGGCAAGCTGGCAGAATTGTTAGCACACCAGGTGAAATGCTTAGTAGTATTTCATCTGCTGCTACGTACTGAGTTCAAATTCCGCTGAGGTCAACTTTGCCAGTTATGCACTGGGGTCAATATAATTGACTAGCCCCCTTCCCCCAAAATTTTCAAGGCCTTGTGCCTAGAGTAGAAATAATTATTGGTGTTGTTATTATCATGTTTAGTTACCATTTAAGATTTTAAAATATTAGTGTTTGTCTACTTTTAAGATTAAAAAAAAACCAGTATTCGGCTTCTTTTAAGATAAGTAGTTTCAGTACTTGTAAGTTAAGGTATAAGATAACAAATATCAATATTTTGATTACCTTTAAGATGAAAGAAACAAATGTAAAATAATTAAAGATGTTCACACGAGAATATTTAATAATTGATATGGGTGCTTTTATGCGTCACCAGCACAGGTGCCAGTTGCGTGACACCAGTATCTGCCACGACTACAATTTCACTTGGTCTGATGGGTCGTCTTCTCAAGCACAGCATATTGCCAAAGGTCTCAGTCATTTGTCATTGATTCTATGAGGTTCCACGCTTGACAGGTGCTTTTTACATGTCACCAGTACAGGTGCCAGGTACACAACACTGGCAATGGTCACAATGCCTCCGTGAGGCCTAACACTCAAAAGGTGCTTTTTACATGTCACTGGTATGGGTACCAGTTATATGACATTGGCATCAGCCATGACTACAATTCACTTAGCTTGATGGGTCTTCTCAAGTACAGCTTATCGCCAAAAGTCTTGGTCACTAGTCATTACCTCTGTGAGGCTCAAAGTTCAAAGATCATGCTTCACCATCTCATCCCATGTCTTCTTGAGTCTAGCTCTTCCACAGGTTCCCTCCAGAGTTAGGGATAGGCACTTTTTTACACAACTGTCCTCGTCCATATGCATCACATGACCATACCAGCACAGTCATTTCTCTTACACACCATATTTGATGCCCTTTGTTGCCAACAGAGGTAGGAGCTCTTTGAACTTTTCCCAGCCTATTCTGATTCTTGTAGCTATGCTCTCAGAGCATCCACCTTTGCTACTGACTTGGTCACCTAGATAATGGAAGCTATCAACTACTTCTAGCTTACCCACCTGGCATTTGATAGAGTCTGTTTTATGTACATTTTTATTTTTTATTGTACCTGTGCACCTTTCACACAAAACTTATTTTCTCAGTTAACCTCCCCCTGATATTGATGCACCTCTTATGTATTGATAGCTTGCGCTGGGTACATCTTATGAAATTTCTGCCTACACCTTTCCTACAGATTGAGTAGGGCCATCTCCCTGAAGGGATCTGTGATTTGTCTACTTTCCTACTTAATAAAACTTTGTTCTTTTGCTAGGTTAACCTTCGATTCTAGACCTTGCTTCCACACTTGAAACTTCTCCTCTAGTTCTGGTAGTAATTCAGTTATAAGAACAAGGTCATCAGTATAGAGGAGCTCCCAGGGCAGCCCATCTTAAATTCCTCTGTTATTGCCTGAAAGACATGATAAACAAGAGGGGGCTGAGGACTGATCCCTGGTGAACCCCTACTTCTACCCTGAATTCATTCATTGCTATACTCACCTTACTGACAGCATGGCTTGTACAGCCCTGTCCTACTTATCTGGTGATTAATTTCCTGTGTAAGGAAAAATAAACTGTTTCACCAATGCGATTGGATAGCTGGAAGCTGACCAATACAAACAACAGGTTCGTTTAATCATGAGGTTATGTAATCACTGGAACAAAAAGAGCTTGTGGAGCTGTTTTACAGGTATTTAAGCCTAGATGAGTTAAAATGAAAACATCTCACATAATAACAGTGTAAATCACCTCTGCTACAAATTATATGGAAATCAATACTTGATTAATAATAAAGGTATATAATATGAAAGAATAGTATCTAAAAATAGTGTTGAAAATTTAAATTGAAGTTGTAGTGAGGCACAAAGAAGCGAGTGCCATTTTGAAACAGCAAGATCTCACCTGCAACCATTGCCATATGCAAGACAAAAACGAGATCTCACCTGCAACCATTATTTAAGGAAAAGACAACATTTTTCCTCTCATTTCTTCAAAGCAAAACTTTGAAGCCAGGAGTTCAAAGCAGACTTTTGTCCTGCTGTGATACCACATGCATTGTCTCCAGAGGTTATTGAACCTCATGTGTATGGGAGAGAAGGCTAACTACACACTGCTGTGAAGATTGTTACTGAAAGCAAACCCCTTATATGAAGCATCTGTGAATAAACAGTTATTGAATTTACTCTGCCTGAGAACTTCATTCTTTTCATTTCCAGCTTCTCGAATCAACAGAATAATTATAATGGAAGACGATACTCCCAAAAGTATCATAAAAACCTTCCTTCCATTATAAAGTAATAATTCTTTCTATGAAAAATACAAGGCCTGAAATTTTGAGAGACAGAATGAGTTGTTTACATCAACCCCAATGCTTGACTGGTACTCATTTTATTGGCCCCTAAAAAGATGAAAAGCAAACTTGACCGCAGTAGAATTTGAACGCAAAGTTAGAAGAACTGCCACTAAGAATTTTCTCTGGCACAGTAACAATACTACCAGCTCCCTGCCCTAAAGTTAAGAAATTATCCTTTTTATTAATGGCACAAGACCTAAAAGTTTGGGAGAGGGAATTTGTCAATTTTATCAACCCCATCCCTTGACTGGTACTTATTTTATCAATCCCAAAATGATGAAAGGCAAAACTGACCTCACCAGCAATTAGAATTCAGAAATGCTAAACATTTTGTTCAGTGTGCTAAGAATTCTGCAAACTCACTGCACTAAATAATACAAAAACATTTATACTTTTTAACTAAAATTAAGAAACTATGTTTATTGATTTCAGATCTAAAAGAAGCAAATTGTGAACATTGGACATTGGTGCATCCTCAGTCATCAATAACACAATGTCCTATTAATATTCTATTCTATCAAATATTTTTTAAAAAGGGTATTTGAAATATAACTATGAGTTCATTTGAATATTTTATTTCTGTTAAGTGGATGCTACTACCCAGGTTAAGAGCCACTGATCTAGAATAATTATGTAAATTAGTGCAGTTTTTGAAAAAAAAAAAATCTTTTAAATAAATGTTTTCACAGAAAATATAAAATATGTATGAGCAAAATTTTATTCTAGGGAGTATAATTGTTTGTTAATTTTTTTGATATGAAGTCCCGCATGAACCATCTTCTTTGAAGCAATTATTCTGTGTGAGTAAACATTATCAGATCAACTGAAGATTATTAGCATCTTTCTGAAGCAAATTATCTAAAATATATAGTAAACTAGCTGGGTGAGGGTGTGGTTGTTACTTTCTGTTTCTTATCGCCACAATCTCTCTCACTTTCCCACTCTCTTACTCTTCCTTTCTCTTGGACTCTCTCTCACTTTCTCTTACTCTCTATCTTTCTCTAGCTATCTCTCTCCCATTTATAAAGAACAAAAGATCTTGAGTAAGTTGAGAAAGAAAATTTTTTGAAAGATCAATCATAAATATCAGGCAGTGACAACGGAAAGGTCTGCTTCAAGGAGGAGAGCAAAACACTAACATTTAAAAGGGACAGGCGAACTTGCGAGCTGAATAAAAATTTTAGAAATATTGAAAACCAAAATTTGAAGGGATAGAATCTGAGGATAGTAGACTCACCATGGCTGGCATTCAAAACTTCTTAACGATAGACAGCAACGTACTGGCAGTTTAATGGTGCAAAATTCTGAACTTGATGTAAAAGAAAATTCCTAAACACCAAGTTTTGAAGTGATTCTTTCTCATGACAGTTGACTCACCATAGCAGGCATTCAAAACTTCTTCATGATGGACGGCAACACATTGACAATTTAAAGGCTGGCGCAAATTTTTTAGCTTGATGTAACAGAGAATTCCTAAACATCCCCTCCTGTAAATTTTAATCCCCTTCCAGCCCCATTTAGACTCCTTTTCACATAAAAATCCAATTTGTATCAACGTAATAATTCACCATTCTAAAAGACCTGTAGTGGGAATATTTAAACATTTGCAGCTGTCAACGCTTTCTCTCTATAGATACAAGCAGACGTACAGTGAGAGAGGTGGTGGAGGAAAGAGTGACAGAGAGATGGCAAAGCTGTCAAACGTCATTATAGAGAGAAATTGGAGGGAAGGAAGGAAAGAGAGAGATGGAGGAAGAGAGGGTGATATGCGAAAGAGAGAAACAACAAACACTTATCAATGTGTGGATTTTGTTGCCCTAGTAACCACAGCTTTTGAGATAGGGGTTTTTAACCTAGTCCACTTACTTCCTCACCTCTTTTTACATGTCCCTGTAAATTTCGGAGCCAATCCGACCCCGTCTAGTGCCCCTTAACCCATTCCAATCGCAAAATGAGACAAACAATCTTTTCGCATTTCAACTTTATAGATATTTATTAATGTGACTGAGTTTATTTTAGGTATTAATAAACGAAGGCAAAGCTGGGTACAGCTGCTTGCAAATTGCATATGTGTGCGTGTGTGTATGTATATCTCTCTCATCACACACTCACAAACATAAAGACAAAAGGTAGACTAACAATTATAGGCAGCAGTAATTAATTTTAATGAGATGTTCACATATACATAATCTAGTTACAAGAAGAAGATAGCCATTTCCAGGTATTGCAAAGATTGGATGACTAATTGATGCTATAATGTATTTTATGCAATCAGGCATATATAATGAGGTAATAATTATACACTGCAGATTAGCAAAAATATAATCACCACACATGAAGCTTCATGTGTGAATATCTTCAAGATCCAGTAGCTGGATCTTTGAAACAGTTGTAAAGATTGTATTTTTATCATGTGACTTATATATATGTAACATCTCATGTAAATGAAGTACTGACATCTATAACTCTTGGGTTCATCTTTTGTCAATTTATTGCTCACTCAAGCTATGTATTTCTATAGCTATTACATAGCCTGAATGAACATGTTTTGCTAGACCATGAGCATGATCGTTACCAACGTTGCTTCACTCTCACCTGTGCTGGTGGCACATGTAAAAAGATTCGAGCGAGGTCGTTGCCAGTACCACCTGACTGGCGACCGTGCTCGTGGCACATAAAAAGCACTCACTACACTCTTGGAGTGGTTGGCATTAGGAAGGGTATCCAGCTGTAGAAACTCTGCTAGATCAAGATGGTGCAGCCATCTGGTTTGCCAGCCCTCAGTCAAAATCATCCAACCCATGCTAGGATGGAAAGCAGACGTTAAGCGATGATGATGATGATGATTTTATCCTGATTACAAAATTGTAGTTTAAGAATCTAACCAGTCTGAGCACTAATTCAATGCATGTCGACCAAAGCCTTGTGAGTGGATTTGGTAGATGGAAACTGAACGAAGCCCATTATATATATATATATATATATATATATATATGTGCATGTGTGTGTGTGTGTGTGTCTTTGTTTGTCTCCCCACCATCACTTGACAACCGATGTTGCTGTGTTTACATCCCTGTAACTCAGCAGTTCAACAAAAGATACCAATAGAATAGGTACAAGGCTTACAAAGAATAAGTCCTAGAGTCAATTTGTTTGACTAAAGGCGGAGTGGATGTAAAGAATGTGGACTGCACCCACTTTGTTTTTTTTGCAGAATCCCCTATTTTCAAGTACGGAGGTTCTGATTCTGCAAAAAAAAATCATTTTCAAATTTTAATTTCACCACCCCTACCAAATTCTTCAATTTCCTTTTTTTCAGAATTTTTTTGGTTTTTTTGCAAAATACATAGAAAAATATGGAGATTAATGATTCTGAAAAAAAAAATTTCGTAAAATTTCAATTTAAAAAAAAAATATAACTCTCCTCCTCTTCACACAGTTAATAAAACCAACAGCTATATATATATAGCTGTACCTCATGTGTACCGTTGGCGATTTTTTTTTCCTCTGTCTTCCCTTCTCTGGATCTTTCCTTCTCCTATGTTTCCGACGAAGAGCTCCGCTTGAAACATTAAACCCTCTTTCTTTCCTTCTTTCCTGAGCGTCCAATAATAGTATATTTGTTCCACATCCTCGCGTTGTTGTGTTTTTTTGTGCTTTCTTGTTTGGATTAACTATATATATATATATATATATATATATATATATATATATATATATATATAAATAAAAAGGGGCAGGCAACAGGTTGCTTAGCCACATACCGAAAAATCAGAAATAGCAAAGTCTGTTTATTTCTATTTTCTACAAATAAGACTCCACATACAATATATCCATGTAATTCACATATGTAAAACAGAAGGAAAAAATAATGAAAACAAAGTCTAGGGTTAGTTACGGATGCATTTCTGGATTAGAATTATAAACCAATTCATTTCCTTTCTCAGTGTAACATTCCACTTAAATAGATTTACTTTATATACATAGATGAGTTGAAAACTTTCTTTTAACATTTCACTTAACGTCTATGTTCCATGCTGGCATGGGCCGGAGAGTTATTAATGTAGAAAGTCAGTATCTCAGCTACTAGCAGTTGAGACCAGTGAGCAATGCTGGATATTTCTGCTAGTATGTATATATATATATATATATATATATACACACACCGTAAATCCTCGAGCATAATCCGCATTTTTTCCCCAAAATTTAAAGGTCAAAATCCCTAGTGCATACTATATACGAGGTTAAAAATGAAAATTATTTTCTAAGCAATGTCCAAGTCTCTATGTACTGTCCGGCAATGTTTTGTGATGTCGGGTGCGAAAATACCTTAAATCATCCATAACTTGCAGTTAGCAATATTTATTAAATGTTATTACTGTTATTTCTTTATTTTCTGCAAACAAAATGCACAAAAAGGTTACACATTTGCATTATGTTATATATACAATAATAATAAAGGACATTACCGTATACATTTTTACAAACCAAGGACGTTATATAGACCTCCTTGACTCAAGTTAGAGAAGGGGTGTGTATTATACACAAGATTTAAGTTTTTCAGAGGTACAGGCCCCTAAAAATCCCTTGCATATTATACTCAAAGGCAGACTATACTCGAGGATTTATGGTATATATATACATATATGTATATATGTATGTATATGTATATACATATATATACATATTCACACACACACATACCTGTGTGCATATGTTACTTGTCCCCTTATCTTGACTTCACATGATATTATAAAATGAAGAACATTATCATGAAAGTGGTGTTCTTCATTACCAGTCTTCTGTGAAAGCATATCTGGTTTTGAGGAAATATGGCCTTACTTGGAAATAAGTGAGGGTTGGCAACAAGAAGGGGATCCAGGCATAGAATATCCACCTCACCCAATTCCATGTAACCCATGTGAGCATAGAAAAGTAAATATTAAACCGATGATGATATATATGAGGGAGAGAGAGAGAGAGAGAGAGAGAGAGAGAGAGAGAGAGAGAGAGAGAGAGACTTCTTCCAATACCCAGGACTTGTTTAAAAGTACTTGATAGCTTCTGTTACCTAGGAGATCTTATTAGAAGTGGCTGTGGATAATCTGAGAGCACATTACCCAGAGTGACAACTGGTTGTAGAAAGTTTAAAGAGTTATTAACTCTGCTGGTAACACAGAGCTTTTCCTTCAGAGTAAAGGGCAGTTTATATGTTGCTTGGATGGGAAGTGCAGTTCTATGCAGTAGTGGGAGATGGGCTTTGTGCAGAGATGATCTGCAGAGGGTAGAAAGAAATGAAGAAAGAATGCTCCACTGGATGTTTCATAGAAGTGTGCATGAATGTCAGAACACAAATAATCTGAGAGAAAACTGAACATAAGAAGAGTCAGATATAATATAAAATAGAGAAGACGCATTGGCATACATAAAGATATGCTGTTCACTCAAAGTAATTGGAACCTGTGGAAAATGGAAACCAAAGAAGACAGATCTGAAGTTGTTACACCTTATGAAACAGATAACAAGGAATGATTAATAATAGGCTGTGTGGAAGAAAACTTGTTAACCTGCCCATGCGTGGCAAAAATGAACATTAAAATTATGTATATGTGTGTACACACACACACACATATATATATACAGGTATCACGAAAAAACATATTAAGCTGACAGCACTTAAGGCAGACAAAATCCTTCTGAGTAAGGGTAGATAACTCTTACATGATAGTTTATTCTTGCTACTAGTTTAGCATAAAATATTTTCTTATTGCCAACCTTTAATCTCTCATTGGCCAGTTGAAAGAATTAGATATTGATTACCAGGCCATACCATGTTTTAATTTTACAACTGGCATTTTAACTGCCTTTCCCAACATTGGATAATTCTATATGTCACAATTCAAAATAAAACTTAATCGTTTTTTAATCACAAATCATTGTCTGTAGAGGGATTTATTCCTGAAGTGAAATTAAATGTGTATCTTTTGCGACGTAATTCTATTCAGGTTTTATTACGCACTAGCAGCATAGCCCGGCGTTGCCCGGGTATGTAAGAGCCCCTAGTAGGCTACGACTAATCCCAATCTAGTTCTTTCCCCCTAGGGAACGAAGGCGCATGTGTAGGTTGCAATGTCTTCTCTTCACTCGAATACTTCTGTGTATACGATGTTCCTAGCTGTCCCTTTGGGCGAAAACATGAAAACATCATTGCGCCTCCCAAGAGAGTTAAAAGGTCGAGTTGCGCCCCCTAGACAGTCTGTGGTTTGTGTTTAATACACAAATCGGTTTGCTATGTGTGCCACATATGATTTAATTAACCGATTTTTTCCAGTAATAAAGTATCCTATTGGAATAAAAAGGGCCATATAGCTCCTTGGAGCATACATGATGCTCGCTGTGAATTAAAAAAAAATTCCTGCCAATTTGTGAAAGATATTGTCGAAAATATGTCATCTTGAATTTGAACGCGATTCCCCAAAATGGCATGATTTTATCGATTTTTTTCTGATGGTAAGGTATTGCATGGAAAACTAACGTCAGAATTAAGTTTCACCAGAATTAAGTTTCACATTAAGCTTCACCATGAGTTTGGTGAAAATCGATTGCAAGTTGCGAAAACTACAACAGAAAATGTGTTGCATATAAGAAGCTTAGATTCTCGACCCCGTGTCGAATTTATCAATTTTTTTCAGAACTGGGGGAACTTTTCAAAATTTTCGCTGCGTTAGTTTTGAATTATGACATTGGGCTATGTATGTGTCAAGTTTCATCAGAATCGGTTGAAAGCCGTGGTGAGGGTGAGGGTACAACCTGACAGACACACAGACAGACAAACTGCCGTTTATATATAGAGAGATTACGTGTGCTGTGTCCAGTCATAATGAATGCCCTTTAAATTGCTTCTTGTTATACAGGGCAGTTTTTCTTATATAGGGCACTCAGTTTCATTAACATATGCAGTATTGGCAATCTGAATTCAACTCATCCTGTTCACTTGCAATGTAATGTTATTGAAGTTTTGCTACACATCTAATATTATTACTGTTTTGTTTGGTGCTTAATTATGCGCACTTCATTAAAATGTATTTAATGCAGGAAATACTTGTTTGTGAATGGTTCCAGTATATGTTCATTAGGTAGTTTGTGTGTGAGGGTGTGCACGCACGCACACTCACACATATATATATATATATATCCGTCACCGTCACCGCTACACATCTCTGGTCACAATGCGCTTCAAATGACGCCACCAGACCAATAGAAGAAAGAATGAGCGAAAGTTGTGGCGAAAGAGTACAAGCATGGATCGCCACAACCCCCTGCCGGAGACTCGTGGAGTTGTAGGTGTTTTCGCTCAATAAACACTCACAACGCCCGGTCTGGGAATCGAAACCGCGAGTCCGCTGCCCTAGCCACTGGGCCATTGCGCCTCACACACACATACAGGCGGCAGTGCTGGGCATGCACATCGTAGCAACAGTAAATAGATGTAGAATCACTGAGTACCGCATGTTTTGAAAGACTAATCGTTGGTAAGTACCAGTACACGTAAAGTGTGTATATGCTTTATAGCTTAATGACAATGTCGAAATTGTACCATAAATGTTATGACAGCCTCATTTGCCATAATATATGATACAATTTCTACATTGTCATTGCTTCTAATCCCTGTCAGAATCGGGCACAAATATCTCAGGAGCCCAGGTATAGGATCAAATCGCACGAATAATAGTAACGCGTGCTGAGTGAAAACTTAATAATAAAACGAATGCTAGTATACATGACTTGCTCACTACTGTATTCCCGACTTCATTTTAATAGTTTCATTAGTTCAAGGGTTATCTCCCCTGTTTTTTTTTTTTATAAACCCGAGCTCTGCCGTTTTACTAAGTTTTCATATAGCGAATATGTCGGTGTAATTTTACTCGGTTATCCTGAGGTTTTAGTATAGGAGAAAATATGGATAAGTTCAGTCAATTGGATTAACCATTTCATTACGTTGTAATTAATTAATATTTCTAGTGCTTGTAAATTAAGCTTTTTTGCATTATACCTGGTCATGTTTTATAGTTATCTCCCCTGACATCTGTAAACCTAATTTAAAGACGTTTATGAATTTGTTCTCCTGATGTGAGATGGTGCAATGAAACAGATATTGTTATATTTCGGAATGGTTAGAAAAATAAAAATAAAAACGACCATCCCGAAATATAATAAATTAAAAACCCTTACCAGAAAATTGAAGATCCTTTGCAAAAAATGAATTAATTGAACCAAAGAAGAAAAAATTCAAATTAATCCATTTTTAACATTATGCATATTTTAATAATTTACGTGTCTTAGGTACAAAAACCTGTTTGTAGTATAATTTTAAAGAACATAGTAAAATTAGCGCTATTACTAAACAAAAGGAGCAATTGCATAAATATGTACACAGCAAAGGGAAATATTCTTGAATCTTAGAGTATCCATTATATCATTTACAATAAGTTCTTTCCACATATCGCCAGAATAAAACGTTTTCATGGGAAGACAATTCCAAAATTACTTAATCCTTTGCCTATAATGGGGGTCACCAGTGACTTCCTACACTACCATGGATGACACCGGTAGTTCACAAGGGTGATTCTTTTTTTAATGGAACCTCATATTACTGTGGATCAAACTGCATTATTCAAATTTAGAAAATGTACAGCATACATATTTCTTTGTATTTCTCGGATGGTTCGATATGAGAAGGGTGTAACCTAGTTATCTCCATCAACGGAGCACTGCCCCCGATAAAACCTTGGATATTTTAACGTGTAACGCCAGTGACTCGATGTCCCTTGCGAGTCACTGGTGATACCCATGCTTTAAATCAATGTGGTAGTTTATTCAGTGAACTGGAATACACACAAATATATACATACATGCATATATATATATATATATATATATATATATATGGTTTTTTAAAAAAGAAAAATATGCGTTTCGAATTTATAACAAAATTAGATCGCTAGCGCAAAATGGACTCAATAGGTAAAGAGGTTGAATTTCTTCCACCCAATTGGCGTTTTTGAAATTTTCAAAATGTGTACTTCTAATTTAGTTTTATATATTGATGACGAAAATCACATTCATTTTTTTTTTTTTTTTTTCTAGAAATGAATAAGTTACGAGCATTTAAAATTTTATATTTTTAGTTTATCAGCAGCCTCCATTTGGCGATATATCGTGTGCTGATCACCATTGCCATGGAAATGAGCCCAAACCTTTATACATGCTCTCTTAATCTGCTAGAAATAGCAGCCAAATGTTCATGTAACTACATAACTTCTGAAAAACAAAAAGGATGAAACCTTGTGCCACAGCACTGTTTAATTCCTCATTTGTGGCCGGCTGACTTAAGTCAGTCCCCGCGGATGTAATCTTTTATCGATTTCACAACCCTCGAAAACTGTAAACAAGGTTTAAATACCAAACTTTGTGTATAGTTTTATTATAAGAAAAGAGAAAGTATACCTAATATTGATCTGTGGGGTCCAATAAGTGTTTTGAGGGTTGTAAGTTTGATAAAAGATTACGTCTGTGGCACAATATTCATAATTTTCGAGGTTCGCGAATACAATAAAAGATTACATACACGGGGATAACATTTGGGCATGCTAAAGACTTTCGTGATGCAATGCAGCATCAGAACAATATATATATTTTAATAATTAGGTGAAAATTGTAAAACTTCATGTGATTGAAGAAATTTAGAAAAATCTTGTAACCATATATAAAAGAGAATAAAGACAAGGACAGTTATATATTTGAGAGATGATGAATTATGTACATTATTTACATTTAACGGATATTTGTCCTCATCTTGTTTGTTGTTAACACGTTTCGACTGATATACTCACTAGCCTTTTTCAGGTGTCCTGGGTACCCCAGGACACCTCAGCCGAAACGTTGTGTTAACAACAAACAAAATGAGGGCAAATATCCGGCAAATGTAAATAAAAACAAGGACGTTATACATACACACACAGATTTTAACAAGCATAAAGGCTGAAGTGGGGAAGGAGCTAGTCGATGAAATCAACTTCAGTACTTGACTCGTACTTTGCTTTATTGACTCAGAGGGTGGAGGACGTCAGTATGAGGCAAACTTGGTTTGAACCCAGAATGCAATGAACCGAAGAAACATCGACGCTCTTACGATGCTGCAAATTCATCACCCTTTTGTCATTCCGAGCATCAAGTCGCAAAATTTGGAGAAGGAATTGGTCAATTAAACCGACTCGTAATTGACTGATACTTCTTTCATAAACTTCGGCAGGATTAAAACTCAGTACATAAAAATAATAAAACATAACTACTCGGAGTTTAGTATATACACAGAAAAGCGGCATAACTACAGATTTCTGCACTCACCCCCAACTTTGGATGTTCATAACTTTCAGAAAAATGGATATTTTTTAATGAAATTTTCTATGAATATGTATTATATCATGTAGATTCCGAATATACAAAATTTTTTGGGTGTATTTTAGGAGGGGTGGGGAATTTTGTAAAATTCACCGGAGTCCACTTCAATTGACTTAACTTTCAAGAAAATGGATATTCAGAATCTACATGATATAACACATAGAAAATTTCATTAAAAATATCCATTTTTCTGAAAGTTATGATCATCCAAAGTCGGGAGGGGGGCAGAAATCTGTAGAGTATGCCAGAAAGCAATAACACATAATTATAAATGTTGTAAAATATTAATATTCAAGATGACAATAATAATCCAGTATTTTATGGAATACCTCGCCATATCGCGGTTTATTATTCAAGCTTTCGTCGATTCCTCGGTGGTGTTGTTTCGCATTTATAATAAAATAAATATATACAAATTATACACAGATAAATAGAAACACGGGAAAGTAAAAAATGATTTCTGATATAGGTACACATGATCAAAAAGAAAGATGTGTAATGGTCAATGAAGAAATGAAAAATCAACTTCAGCTAGATCTGAACCCAGACAGGCTACAACTTTTGGGGGAAAAGAATAAGCGATTTATTTGACATAAACACATGAGTGGTGGTACTTAATTTACTGAAAGTATGAACGGTAAATTATATCATTTATAAAGGAAAGCGAAGGACGGTCGACGGGATTCGAACGCAGAGCAGCAAGAGACAAACAAACACTGCAAGGTATTTTGGCAGTTGTTTTTAATAAGACTCGATTCCATAAGTTCTTTAAACAAAAGTCTTCTCCAAATCTAACGAAGGCAATAAAAACAATATGAATTCAATAATAAATTATACATCACATAAATTGAAAGGAAAAAAAAATCAAATGTTTTTGTAAAGATTTTCGATTTCAGGTTATTAGCGTATTATTTCAAATTTTTTGAATTTTAAGGTTGGGATAAAAACTTCTTTGGAAAATTCACATTTTTCGATAGATGAAGAAGGACTTCCTTCTTCTGATAACCACTTTTTCATGGGGCTGATTTGCTCTCTGGAACCCTGAATGACGCCTTTCACAGTCTTCTGGTTAGTATTCATTACCCAGCCGACTACATTCAACTCTTTCGCTTTAATTTGAGTACATTTGCGGAAAAATACACCTTGAACTTTGCCAAAAACTTCGTAGTTCACTGTTACAAATTTTCCAGACATATTTAAATTTTGAAAAGGAAAATGTAAGCGTTGTGCTATCAGACAGCGTCATTAACGGTAACAAGGTAACATATATTGCGTCACCGTTATTATAGTCAACTATGGTAACTCGCCCTTAGATTGGTATTCTTCAATTAGAAAAGACCTAAAAAGTAGTCCAAGGCGGTAAAATCACGTTACTAGGCGACAAGAAATATTTCTTAACGAAAGCACTGTGTAACAGAAATCCTGATCCCTTGAAATCCCCTGGATGTGTGTGCAACAAGGAAAATACGTACATAATGAGTGTGTTTGTAAAATAATATTCAAATACTCTGTCTACGCCTTCAGATGTCTGCTCTGTCAGAACTCATGAGGTTTAACAACATAGTGGTTATATTTGTGTATATTCTTTTGTTTAATTCAGAATAAATTTTGACTGGATACCTGGAAAGTAAGGCCAATATACAGTTTGAGACCCGTTAACGAAAACAAAACAGAAAAAAAACCCAGCCTACCAGATGTAAAGAAATGTGTAGAAAACGAAAATGAAAAAAAAAATTGCGCAAACGAACGGGTGGGGGCGGAGAGAACTTTCGGAAAATTCACAAGATCCAATTTTTCCCTCATAACTTTCAGGAAAATGGATATATATTACTGAAATTTTATAGAAATACCGTCCAAATGACACAAATTACGATTATAAAGAAATTTCTGGGGGAAATTTTTTTCAAAGGAGTGAGGAGCGGACTGTCGGAAAATTCGTACGATCCGTTTTTCTCCTTCATAACTTTCAAGAAAATGGATATCTTTTAATGAAATGTTATGGAAACACCTTTCAAACAGCATAGATTACAATTATAAAGAAATTTGTGGGGAAAATGTTTTTTTCTTTCCGAAGGAGTGGGGAGAGGACTGTCGGGAAGTTCACACGATCGGGTTTTTTTCTCCCTCAACTTTTAGGATCTAGTTTAGCGCCCGGCCACCAAAACGAAAAATAGAATATAACAGGCGTAAAAAAAATGTGTAGAGAACAAATATATATATTTAAAAAATGCGCAAACGAACGGGGTTGGGTGGGGGAGAGGACTTTCGGAAAATTCACAAAATCCAATTTTTCCCTCATAACTTTCAGGAAAATGCATGTCTTTTGTTGAAATTTTACAGAAACATCTTTCAAACAGCATAGATTAAAATGTGTCGAAAATGAATATGGAAAAAATATTTGCGCAAACGAACGGGGATGGGGTGGGAGGCAGCCAAGTGATACCTTCCTTTCTCGGATCGTTGCCGTCAAATAATTACCAACCAAGATGAAGTTCTGTCCATGTATGTTTGCGCAATTTTTTGTTTTCATATTCGTTTTCTACACATTTTTTACACCTAATAGACTTTATTTTTCCGTTTTGGTGACCAGGCGCTAAACTAGATCCTGAAAGTTATGAGGGGGAAAAAGGGATCGTGTGAACTTTCCAACAGTCCTCTCCTCACCCATTCGAAAAAACATTGTCCCCACAAATTTCTTTATAATCGTAATCTATGCTGTTTGAAAGGTGTTTCTGTAAATTTTCATTGAAAGATATCCATTTTCCTGAAAATTATGAGGGGAAAAAAATGGATCATGTGAATTTTCCGATAGTTCTCTCCTCACCCCTTCGGAAAAAGTTTTCTGCAGAAATTTCTTTATAATCGTAATTTGTGTCATTTGAACGGTATTTTTATAAAATTTCATCAATATGTATCTGTAGCGAATCCTGCAAACATGAAGTGGGTTCGATCCACCGTAGCCAAATTTAAATCAACACTGCCACAGAACTTTTTCCACGATGGAACAATGGTTTTTCTCTGGCAGCAGTTATTACATTTTCCAGATGCCTTTAGCTAGGCCAAAATAATGTCTTCACCACTTGACCCTTTCTAACCTCTTCTACTTCACCAAAAGCTCGAATAGATAACGAGACCACAAACTAAATCTATTGTCCTCAATGATATATCTGTCCTTCTGGATCTTTATATAAGCAAGCACATCCCAAGCAAAAATCAGTTAGTCACCAGCCGGTGATGACTCAACGAGGTGTGGCTAACCAACCTTGGTCAGAGGGAGAAAGCAACTGTGAGACAAGACCATACAACTCTCTCTAGCTCTAATTCTGTTCTCCTACAACAACATTTTATCTTTCTCTAATTACTACGAACTGTAAGTATACTGCAGCAAACTATGTAATGAAACATTCTACCGCATCTAACTTTCGCATGCTTTTGGATTTATCAACTTGCTCGTCGAGGCTAGGTATTATAACGTAACGGTAAATAAACATATTTCTTTAAACTTCAATCATTGTTCATTTTTACACATATTACAACTTGTCGTTTTAACACCAAATTATTATCGTCACACTTGCTGACTCCAACATTTCTTCATGATATTGTATTCCAAATCAAATATCTACCGTTACAACTATTGCTCCGTTACATATCCATTTTCCTGAAAGTTATGATGGGAAAATCAGATCTTGTGAATTTTCCGAAAATCCTCTCCCCAACCACCCACTCCGCTTTCGTTCGTTTGCGCAATTTTTTTTTCATATTAATTTTCTACACATTTTTTTTACATCTAAGTAGAATGGGTTTTTTTTTTTTCGTTAACTGGTCTCAAACTGTATATTGAACGAAAGTAAAATTTTATCACCTCACCCCCACACTTTTCACCAAAAGGGAGAAAAAATCACGATTTTTCACGTGTAATCAACTCCCCTGAACTACTTTCCCGCAAATCCCCTATTTTGATGATTCAGAAAAAGGTGGGGGCGACACCTCTGCAGCCTGGATATTTTGGAAAATTTTTTTTTTTTGGTGATAAGTGTCGGGGTGAGGTAAAAATTTACCATTTCCTCATCACCACGGGTTGATTCCATGTGAAAAATCTTGTATTTTGGTGGAAAGCTTTGGGATGAGGTGGTAAAAATTTCCCAGAAAGGTATCTTGTTTTATTCATCATCCTTTAAATCTTAAGGTCTTGCAAACTTTAATAGTCCCAGATATTGTGATCATTTGTAGTGTATGAATTAAGGATTTGTGTTCTCTCTCCAAGAACCCAAGTTCAGTCATACTTAACTCCAGACTGGTTGGTGTGTATCCTGTTACTCCAATAATAATAGGTATATGAAGCTGAAAGTGTATCATGGGTACTGAATTTGCAAACTCCTTATCAGTGGTCCACAGAGGTTCTCTTTTATATTTTACTAACCACATTGGTGTCCGGCTAATTTCCACAATGGAACATATCTCTTCCATGTGGTCCCACACAACAATATCTTGCAATTTGTGGTTTAACTTAATGGCTGTTTTAATTTTTAAGTTCCACCAATATTCTTCTGACCCATCAGTCTCAATATAGTCAACTTTGTCTGTTTTGTTTTTTATCTTCTTCCAGACTGTTCTGGCCACCTCCTCATGCATCATTGGCAGATAAAACCTTCCTTGATAGCAGCAATTCATCTCCCCACCAACACTATATAGTGCTTTCTTCCTCTGATAAATTATCTACCCTTGGGGACAGATCTGTATCAGGTCTTATTTCATGTCCCCTCAAGTTTATTTAGCTATCCTAATTATGTTGTTGATTCCATGATCACAAACTTGAGTGAGATTGTTACTGGCTTCTTTCCTCTGTTGCAGATGTTGTTTCAGTGTCATAATACATGCTTCATGTGACATCAATACAGATTTGTGACCATGGCCACCATCCTTGTACGGGAAGTATAGTCTGTCTACATCTCCATTGATAATGATGTTTCCTGTAACACTGAGCAGCTTGCAGATTTGAACTTGAGTTCCTGTAGTGACCAGTCCAGAAAGCCAAATGTAGGTGTGAGGACAGGCTCTGCAAAGGTATGTATGTAGAAACATCAGCTACCAAAATTGGACTGCACATGAATGCCAAGAAAACTGAATACATGCCTTTCAACCAATCAAGTGATGCTGAACTGTTTTTTTGAGTGGTTTGAAATAGAATGATATTGAAAGCTTCAAGTACTTAGGTGGTGGGTGAACAGTTTGGAAACATACATCAAGGTTGGGAAGGCACAAGCATGGACAGCCTGTCACAAACTAAAGAGAGTCTGGAACTCCATATTGCCCAGGCAAATCAAAATCAAGCTGTTCATTGCATCTGTCAAATCAATGCTATTATATGGCAGTGAAACATGGGTACTGAAAATGAAATTATCAAATGGGCTTTTACACAAGGATGCTACAAATGGCCCTAAATGTGAAATAGCTGCAACAGACAAATGAATACCTTTATGGAAACTTGCTGAAAGTTAGTGAGAAGATCAGACAAAGATGGCTGTGACTATCTGGTCATTGTGTGCACCACCCTGAACTGAAAGCATCCAAATTAGTCATATGGAACCTACTTTGCGGTGTTATAAGAAGATGCACACATCATCACACTTACATTGACAACTTGATAACAGACACTGGCCTGGAATGTATCCAGGACTGCAAGGCAATGATATTGAACCAAGAAGTGTGGCAGGTGGACTTTGTTGCTGTGAACCAGGTTGGAACTCGGCTATAATAATAATAATGGTTTCAAATTTTGTCACAAGGCCAGTAATTACATCGACCACAAAAGAATGAAAAGTAAAGTCAACCTCAGCAGAATTTGAACTCAGAACATACAGATGGATGTATGAGCATTTTGCCCAGTGCACTAATGGTTGTGCCAGCCCGCCACCCTAAATAATAATAGTAATTACAATGTGTGTGTGTGTGTGAGAAAGAAAGAGAATTTGTAATGTCATATAAACTTTATAATATGCTGTGGTTTTCTGTCTATAATATAATACATATCCTCACCACCCAGGCACACTATTTCACTTGTCTCTCTCCCAACTATCACTTCCACAATGTCCCACCTTAAACTCCTTATTAACGGTTTTCCTACAGATGTTTTAGTTGAATTATTTGCACAATCTCCACAATTCTTGACGAAAGGCAAAGATCATAAATAATGCTCTTCTTACTTAGACGATGCACAACAAAGGAGAGAATTTCCTAAGAAGGAAAAAATTAGTAAAAATTGCAGAATTATAATACAAAAAAATTACTTTTGTCAATATTTCATGCTTCCATAAAAGATAAGTTGTTTTCCACTTCTATATAGATAAAAGTGAAATTCTGTCTGTCTGTGACCCATGTATCTCAGTCTACATTTGCTCTGCATAGACATATTATACCTTTTTGGAATCAGGATTGAAAATCTGACCTTCATTTGGTTCTTGAACAATCAGCATTGGGATCTGATGAAAGAACATTTGGGTTGCTATTTCTAGCAGGTAAGATGACCATAAGAGATTTTAAATGGTTTACAAGCACTATAATAATAAACACAACGGTCTGTATTAGAAAACTGACCAAAACTTTTTGAATATAATACCAAAACTTTGTGACAGTTACCTCCATTACCTACAATAATACAATTAACAAGTGTCAAGGACAATCACTCTAAATCGTTGGACTTCACCTCTTGCAGCAGTACTTTTACAATGGTCAGCTCTATGTTGGTTGTTCAAGAGTTGGAAATGGCAACAATCTCTTCGTGTTAACACCAAATGGTAAAACCAAGAATTTTGTTCATCTTACTGCTTTACAGTGATCTCCAAATATCACAATGATACAAAATTCTCCAAATATGATACTCTGTGATATAAATTTGAGATGATAGCAATAAATGTTTCATTATTATTGCTCTCTTAACCCTTTCGTTACTGTATTTATTTTGGGATGCTCTGTGTTTCTTTCAATTACTTTAAATATAGCAAAGAATTTAGTAAAATTACTTGGTTATCATTAAGCTAGTGTTAGGAACATAAATTGTGACTAAGGTTTGGTGGAAGATTTTAATTCAAAACTTATGAAAACAAGACATTTGTACTCAGAGCCAGAGCCAGTTTCAGCCAGGTTGGTAATGAAAGGGCTAAGGCAGTGAGCTGGCAGAAACATTAGCACGCCGGGTGTAATGCTTAGCAGTATTTCATCTGTCTTTACGTTCTGAGTTCAAATTCTGCTGAGATCAACTTTGCCTTTCATCCTTTCGGGGTCGATAAATTAAGTATCAGTTGCATCCTGGGATCAATCTAATCGACTGGCCCCCTCCCCCAAAATTTCAGGCCTTGTGCCTAGATTAGAGATTATTATTGCTGTCTTCTGTTTGGGACTGAAGGCTCAATTAGCCCTCAACAGGAACTAGCTTAAAAGTCAGCATGGAGTGTGGCTTTTAAGCTTAAAATCTGTCTCAACAACTAATTATTGGGATTTTCTCTGGATGTTTACTTTTAGTCTTTATAGTATCTTAAATGTTAATTATACTTTCACTTATTTAACTGTTAACTATAATAAGTGAGTATGTATGTGTATGTATATATCTTTGTCTTGACATTGCATGATGGTTGTTAATGAGCATTACTCTCATATAAGTCAGTGTCCCTCATTTCCAGTCTTCCATTGAAACATATCCAACAATGGAAGAAATATTAACTTATTTGGAAACAGGTGAAGGCTGATGACAAGAAGGACATCCTGCTGTAGAAAATCTTTCTCAGGGAAGTTCACCTCACATGTTCATGCATTAAAATATGGATGTTAAAATGATGATGATGACAGTGGTGGTGGGTGGTGTCTCAAACTGGCTTAATTTTTGAATCAAGAAAGCCAGCCCACTTATGCATACCTTTCCTTCTTGGGACACAAAACTCTGCTTGCAAAGACCTGTTGAGGCAAATGAAATCGAAATCGATCAAAAATCAATGGAAATTGTAGTTGTGATACCAGTGCCGGTGGCACATAAAAGAACCATCCGAACGTGGCCGTTGCCAGCGCTGCCCCGACTGGCCTCCGTGCCGGTGGCACATAAAAAGCACCAACCGATCGTGGACGTTGCAAGCTTCGCCCGGCACCTGTGCCGGTGGCACGTAAAAAGCACCCATTACACTCAGGGAGTGGTTGGCATTAGGAAGGGCATCCAGCTGTAGAAACAGTGCCAGATCAGACTGGGCCTGGTGCAGCCTCCTGGCTTCCCAGACCCCAGTCGAACCGTCTAACCCATGCTAGCATGGAAAGCGTACGTTAAACGATGATGATTTGTTCATTGGCAAACATTCTGCTGAATAGTTCTACATAAAATGAAACGTATCCAGAGGTGTTGCTCCACCAGCACCTCACCATTTTGTCAATGTAGAAACAATAGTCAAATAGTATTCTTCTTGTATACTAGAATAATTTATCTTATTCTGCCTTTTTAAAGTTTCAAGCATTATATATTCACCTCTCTGAAATTGAATATTATCTTAGCTATTCAAAATAGAATATTTTCAAGGATTTTTCAAAATGATTTAACAAAAGAAAAATAAATCAATAAAAGTTGGCTTAAAATGTATGAATGTTCATTGGAGTTACTTCCCTTAACAATCCACAACTTCGCAATTCTGTTTTTTTTTTATAAGACTAAAAAAAAAAATTCCATATCATTTTTATCTGCTCTTTGAGATATTTTTCATAAGTTATCAAGGTTGCATGTAGATGGGAAGGAAAAAAGTTTTCAGTTAAAAATATACATTTAAGAAGTTTTGTTTAGTTTTGAAACAAGCGTTTTTGGATACTCATGCAATGTAGTGGCAAAATTAAAACCATTTAGCTATATTTTCCATACTTTGTTTTCAACTCAAACTCTTTGGTTCTTTTGAAATATAAGCCAAGAAAATTATGGTTATTCAAGAAACTATCAGAAATGTTCTTTTTTTCCTTCTTGTTTTCAGTATGGACTTGTTTAGAATTTTATTGGTTGAGGATAATGGTGAAAGGCAATCTTAATAATAATGGTTTGTGCTGATGATGATGGTGTTAGACTGAACTAATTCAAATTAATTTTTCTCCCTATCACTTTAGTTTTGAATTATGACTTTTCAGAAACTAGACAAAAATGCTTGTTTATTGCCAAATCTTTTTGAAAAAAATCCAGGTACCAAAGAAAGGTACAGTCTATTGCTATCAGCAGTACTGAGTTCAGATCCTCCTTGGATTTAATGAAGTCAGTGGCAAATAAAATCTGATATAATCTAATCTATCCTTTAACAAATTCACTACTTCTATGGTGCCCAACAAAAGTAGATTGAGGTATTTCTAGCACATTAAACAATTTGTGCAAAACACATACAAACATCATATCAAAATATAAGTTATTTTCTTGTTTTCCCTCATTACTTGAGTTACTTTGAAATTAAATAAAATAAATAAGAAAATACAAGTTCCTATACAAAAAAATCCATTAAGAGTATTTTCTGAGAAATTATACCAATATTATGTGAAACTAGTATTATTGAACTTTGGAAGGGAGTCTAACCATGCCCCTTAAACCATGTGTGTGTGTGTGTGTTTTCTCTTTATTTTTAATTATTTGAAGTTTTCTGTAAGGAAAGAGCTGGTTTCTAACAAATATGCAAAGCTCCATCATGGGAATGTAGATAACAAAAACAACATCGCAGTTTGAAGTTGAGAGAAGTTTTGCTTACATCTGGCATAAAAAATATCCCTCTCTACCACACCCCTACTCCATTGAAGGGTCTTTTTATTTTGTTCATTCTGCAGAATATTCTCAGCCCTCTCAAGGAATATGCTAACAGCATTGGCTATTTGATTTATAGTCAATTGTCTGTCATCCATTACCATGTGGGAAACACTATCAATGTTTTCCATGGTGGTGTCATCTTCAAGTCTCTATATTCCCCTCCTATTAAATTTTCAGCCCCCCCCCCAAATATATATATATATTTCTTTACTACCCACAAGGGGCTAAACATAGAGGGGACAAACAAGGACTGACAAATGGATTAAGTCTATTACATCGACCCCAGTGCGTAACTGGTACTTAATTTATCGACCCCGAAAGGATGAAAGGCAAAGTCGACCTTGGTGGAATTTGAACTCAGAAAGTAGCGGCAGACGAAATACCGCTAAGCATTTCGCCCGGTGCGCTAACGATTCTGCCAATTCGCCCCATATATATATATATCCAAATTGAGGGAGTAGACCAGGTAAAATCCAGGTTATATATATTTCCTAGAGAGCAGGTCCTCTAAATTACTCAACAAGAGGTGCTCAGCTAATTACTCATCAGGATGAAGATACCTTAATGATATGAAGGTTACATCGTCATTTGGGAATCCCAAGCTAATTCACTGAAGATGCGATTTGAAATGAGTGATGAAGCCAGAAGAACAGAACGTAGCTTATAGTAGTTCTTGTTTCTGGTAATATTATTCCCTACTTTGGTAGTTGGTATAGTCTAATCACTAGGTTGGTTAAGGGCAATGGAGTATTAGGATTGAGGCTAGTGGGATGAGAGTCAGTGTTAGTAAGAAGGTTTTAAGGATGTCCTTAGGCTATGGGCAGGGGTGAGGTTAGAATGTGTTGTATTAGCTTGATTATAGTTAACTAATTTCTGGTTATGTAGCTTCTTATTGACAAGTCACCAAATTATACTGGCAATGTGGAGTATGAAAATTTAATAGGTCGAGGGTTGAAGATTTTCCTAAGGGTACTGAACCTAGTAAAGTGCTTTTCAAGTAGTGCAAAGAAAGTCTTATGTAGTCTGGTCTGAATATTAAGGGCAAAGGGGTAGGGGTGAAATCAGTTAACATCATATGTCTTGGTCTATTTGTTCTGTTCTTGGGGGCTACCCATGTATGGCTTGAGGTAGGGAAGTGCACACCGGCATGGATGTCAATAAGCAGCAGCAGATCTGGGATCCAGAATCTCAGGGTAGGGGGAGTGCCTTTCGGGTTTGTTACTAAGGTTTAATTTTTTTTAATGGTGGAATACAGGGGATACCTCAGGTTTTTCTTCATGGAGGTAGAGGTTGGAATTCTTACTATGTGCACAGTGTAGTGAATATATTTTGAAAAATAGTTTTATACAGTAAGCTTGGCTGATGATCCTCAGTGGTTTTGCACAAAAAGTGAAATCAATTGTTACCAAGATATCTATCCTTTACTTTGTAGTTTTTACAAAGATAAGGGCTATTTTTATTATATTCACAGCATTAATCGTGCGTATTTTTTATAGTGAGAAATTTGTGGCTTTGGAGGAGGGTGTTGACTCCTATTTCTAGCAAAGCTGGTATTTTGGTACCCTAATTTATACATACATATACTAGCAGTAATATTCATCATTGGGTAATTACTTTTACTGTTTCTTGGGAACCACATTCAAAGTATTTTTATATATGTAATTTACTCCTCCTGTATGTGCATATTTATAAGAGAAAAACATGGAAAACGGACGTTAAACAATGATAATGATGATGATGATCATCATCATCATCGTTTAACGTCTGTTCTCCATGCTAGCATGGGTTGGACGGTTCGACCGGGGATCTGGGAAGCCAGAAGGCTGCACCAGGCTCCAGTTTGATCTGGCAGTGTTTCTACAGCTGGATGCCCTTCCTAACGCCAACCACTCCGTGAGTGTAGTGGGTGCTTTTTACATGCCACCTGCACAGGTGCCAGGCAAGGCTGGCAACGGCCACGATCGGATTGGTGCATTTTACGTGCCACCGGCACGGAAATATATGCATATATATATGCATACATACATATATATATATATATATATAAGTATACATGCATACACACACACATGTACACACACACACATACACACACATATACATATACATACATGTATTTATGTGTATGTGCATGTATTTTTTTGCAGTTGCATATTTATGTATGTGTATAGTTATACAGTTGTTAAAAGTTGATAGGCATACTCCAATTGTTAGTTTATAGTAATATTAACCTATCTAATTTTACAAGCCCAGTTAAAGATTTCTTAGTGACTTGCTTTTAAGAACCACTATCTTTAACTTATCTCTGATCTATACTCTGATACAAATTAAACCTGTCATATCAATAAACATTTTTCAGTATTAACCTCAAAATACCAGCCTCAAACTCTAACAAATCTACATATTAAAAAAATCCTGATTAGATGTAAGAGAACTTTCAACCACAAATAGCATTCTAATGTTACTTATTTGCCACATGAACCCCTATACAAATCTAGTATCAAACACCTAGCTTTACATATATACCAAACTGAACCTAAACAATATGTAAATGAATGACAATCCCTCACATTTAGCAAACTAGCAGTAGCTACAAAGAACACAAACTTCTTTATCCCTGGTTAAACATGGATGTTCTATTAGAACAAGCCATACTGTGGTAGTTACCATGAAAGAAACTCTCATATTGGCTTTTGGTGCAGAATACACTGTCGTTTATATCACTTGCAGGGAAATAAATACCCACTACCTCCAATGCCAAGACCATCAGATCATGTGATTTCAACCTTATTTGGTCTTGTCAATAATGGACACTCAACTCCTCGAGGCAGCAATGATTCACATTCCTGCCAGTGATATATAGATTGACAGTGCCAGAACAGGCACTGGTGTCACAATTAGAGCAGTTGAGTGTCCATCATTGACAAGACCAAACAAGGTCGAAATTACATGATCTGGTGGTCTCAGCAGGGGTTTATCTCCTTGCTAGCAATATAAACAAGAGCACATTCTACACCGTAAAGTCAATATGATAGTTTCTCTCATGGTAACTACTACAGTAGAGTTTGTTCCATGTTTAAATAGGGATAAATATTACCCCTGTGTTAATTCTGCTTTTGATGTTAATGTATAATTTTTAAGAAACTTCTTTTCTCAAATCAGAAAATTGTCTCTACTATTCCTTTATCTCCACCCAAACCCTTTATTATCCATCCTTCTTTCTTATAAAACCAGCTCTTCTTTCTCCATACAAACTCATGTACACCACACCTAATTTTCATATACATTGTTCCACCCTCCAAATGGATGCACCACCTAAAACACTATAGATAAGGTTTGTAAAAAAAACGAAGTAATCAGTCTGATGACAATAGGTAAACTGACTTCAAATTCACTGTCAAACTTTTGCTTGAAAAAATTATATAGATATATAGATAAGTAAATAATTAAATAAATATGTGTTTGTGTGTACATATATATGTATGTACACAGACATAACAGAAGTAAATATACACCCTTTTAACCATTAAAAATTTATTTAAATCTGAAATTATACATTCAAATTATTTATGAATTATTATAATGTGAATACCTAATATTTAGTAGACATGCCCTTTACATTTTTCAAAGCAATGATCCTATAAGGCATGCTACTGATCAGATGATGAATATTCTCTTGGGGAATTTCTTACCAAATTTCATGCAGTACTCTCAAAAGATCTGGCTTTGTGGATGCTTTCTTGTTCTTTTTAGAAAGTGTTCTGTCCATTATGCCCCAGAAGTGTTCAATAGATTTCATATCTGTTGACTGGCTTGGCTATGGAAGCTTTTTAATGCTATTCTCTTCCAACTAATCTTGGGTCTTTTTAGCCATGTGACAAGGAGCCTCATCTTTCATAAATAAATAATCTTCTTTAATCATTTCACCATTGGAGAAGATTGGAAGGAGTCCTTTCTGCAATATGGACACATATTTATCTGAGTTTATGCTTCCATCACACTCTACCAGCTCTGATTGACCATTTCTCTAAATTGCTCCCCAGACCATCACAGAATAACTGCCTTGTTTCATTGTTGGCAGCAATCTTTCTATATCAAATTCTTGATCACAGAGCCTCGAGACCCACACTTGACCACTGTCAGAAAATACAGTAAATCTGAACTCATCAGAGAATATGATAGTGTTCCAAAATGCAAGCAGCCACTCCATCATCTCACTAGCCTAATCTTTTCTCCATTTGATATTGGCTGGTTGAAGAAGTGGCCTCCTTCTTGCTGCTCTACCATAGTAATCAAGTTTGTGGAGATACCTGAGAGCTGTTCTGGGACTGATATCAATTTGTTCTGCTATGTTAGAGGCCTTGTAATGAGAATTATCCTCCACACTTCACTCAACAAAACAAAGGATCCTATCAGAGGGCCCTGGTTGACATAGGCAAGGTGATGTGGGCTCCTTCCCCTCTCTGGTGAGTTGCACATTCATTGTTTGAGGTAGATCCATTTGGTTTCCTTGAATGTTTCCTAACCCAGGAAATCACTTTGAATCAGACACAAAGAAACTATCCATGCAATGGAAATACTCCACTTCACTATTGCAAAAAAGACCAAGGTCATTTCATCTGCAAGGAAGGTGATAGCATCAGATTTTTTGGAATGCAAAAGGCATTGTTGTGCATACTGACTATCTTTAAATGGGTCACTCCTCCAATGGGGAGTACTATATCAACCTGCTGATGCAGTTATGTAAAGCTAACAAAACCAAATGTCCAAGAAAACTAAGGAAATGGATTTTGTTTCATCAGGACAATGCTCCAGCTCACAAGTCCTTGATTTCAATGGCTGCAGTTCAAGACTGGCTTTGAATTGGTTGATCACCTTCTCTATACTCCTGATGTGACCCCATCTGACTATGATCTGTTCCCCAACATATAAAACACTTGACTGGGAACCAGTATCACAGTATTTGTGATGTCATATCTGCTGTTTATGACTTTTTTGACCAACAGGAGGAAAGCTTTTTTACCAATGGAATACAAGCACTACAACACCGATGGCAGAAGTGTGTGGACAGAACGTGGAACTATGTTGAAAAATAAACCTCATTTGGTTACATTGCATGAGATTATCTTGGTCAGCCTAAGAACTTTTCAGCTGAACATTGTACAAACACATACACACACACATTAAAGGGTAAAAGATCCCCTTCAGTCATGAATGACCATCAGACTGCACCTAGCAAATTCACTTCCAAGGCACAAATCTGGGCAAGGTTCTTTTTGTGGAAGACCAGTAGTTGCCTATGCATACCAGTCTCCCCTCTTCATGCCACCAATATTGTCCAAAGGAAAGGCAGAGGCCAACTTGGCACCAATGACATCACAACTCATTTCTATAGCTGAGTGAACTGGAGCAACAACTTGAGGTATGGCATCAATACTTATTTAAATGTCTTTATTAATCTTTATTTGTTACTAAGAGGAATACATTTCTCACCCAATAATCATTATTCAATCACATTCCCTTCATACCAGTGTAGTCATCTCTTCAGTAAATATTGTCAAATATATTTAATGCAGTATTACTACGCAATTATGCAAATTAACAAGACAATCACAAATGATCACCCAAGACATTTAGTCTCTAATTTCTGTAGGTCTTCTGTGTTGAACAAATATGTCTTACAACCATACTGTGAAGCATTACATTTCTTTTACATGATTGCAATAGATTAAGAATATATTATGTTCAGCATATTATACACCTCACTGTTGACTTTGTAATCCAAATTCATGTCACTGACTCCATAGTTTCTCTTAGTTCCTTTTCGTTTTAATCAATGTGTGCATGCATGCACACACACATTTGTGTGTGCACGCGCACACATGTGTGTGTAACTGTGTCTGTGTGTTTCCCTGCATTTACACTTCTCTGAATATTATTTAGCTAAAAGTTGTGTGTAATGTCATTTTGTCTTGCTTGTGAACAGATTAGTCACTGGTTCTGTAATTTCAAAGAGGTGTCAAATAAGAAATTTGTTATTCGAAAATCTGTTATGGATTAGTGACAGGAAGGGCATCCATCTGTAAAACAATAACTAAAAAATATATTCATCTGACCCATGCTAGCATAGAAAAACAAATGCATAAATGAACAAACACATATATATGAATACAGAAAAAGTGGTTAACACTACCTACTTTTTGTGTGTAGGGAGAAACTGTTTTTCACTCTAGAGTATTAGACTAAATTTATATACTTATCTCTATAACTACTTCTGGCATGAATTTGGTCATCCAAATAATGAAAACTGCCTACAGCTTTTAGTGAACCATCTGGGCAAATCAAAGACTTTGTTTTTCAGGGAGTATTCTATGCATCACCCAGGGAATCTCTTGCATATTTTGTGCATACATTGTTTCTTATTAAGGACACAATATTTAAATTTTATTGTCCTATTGTATATAAAGCAGGGCCACTGCTCAGATGACACTTGACATTTTGTGATTTCTGATATAATTGGTCTTTAACATATTGAGATTTAGGTTCTGAAATTATTTATACTTCCTAGTTTGGATCTGTACTTTGAGCACTTTGATGGATATTGCTATGAGAGCCAAGTTATCAACATGATTAATATTGTATTTTTTCATTAACCCTTTAACATTTAAACCAGCCATATCCGGCCAAAAGTATTCTGCCTGTTTTATGTTCAAACTGGCTAGATCTGGTCTCTCACACCAACCCTACAATGTCATTCTAAAACATTCACAGTTACCTCATCAAAATCTCATAGCTACAAGATAATGCATGATTAGTTCAAAACAATGTGGATAAAAACGGATTAATTTTGGCAGAATAATGTGAACACTAAAGGGTTAAGAATATTTCAACTTCTGACTTAGACACACTGTCTCTTCACTTTATCTTTCATACTGGTATTATTATGACCTTTGGTCCTCCGAGAAGCTTCACTTAATCCAATTCATCCTTCCTCTCCTCATTACCCATATTATGTGCCTATCTTCCCACTCCAGACTCTACTCTAATACTTTCCCAATCCTTTTTTCCAAGAGAGTTATCCTTCTAGAATACCCTCTTCACCCATGTTTCTCCTGCTCTCATTAAATTACAATCATTCAAAAAGAGCATCAACCTTATCAAGCTCACCAATCTTGGAAGGTCTGAAAAGATCATGAATGTAGTCCTTTCCTTCTAACCAAATCATTAAAAAAGAAAAAAGTCAATATTCTTTTCTGTAATGAAAAAAGTCTAAGTATATTGAACATATATATTTTATTCACACTAGAAAGAGAAGACAAGTAAAGATGGTTCAGCTAAGTTGATCTCAGAACAGTAAAGCATCCAGTTTGTCAACTTTACCTTGTTGTCTCCACTGCCCTGTGAGGAAGATTCACCTAAATCTGAACTTAAAAAGTTCCTTTCAAACCTGAGCAAGATACTTTCTAAGGAATATCAGAACTTAGTATCAGTGATGGAATGACAAAATGTTCTTTGGTGGCCAGTTCCATTCCCTCAGTTCTGAGTTTAAATTTTGCAGCCAGAATTCATTTTCATCTCTATATTTCCCTTTCTTTCCAGATTTCTGGTTCTGTTCTACTGCACAGTACATTGAGCAAGTGTTTTCTTCTATAGTCCCAGGTCGACCAACGCCTCATCATTGAATGTGGTAGACAGAAACCGTGTGGGAGCCCATCGTGTGTTTGTGTGTATTTATGTGTGTGTGTGTGTGCTCGACACCCGGTGCTGGTTTGTTTACGTCTCTAATTTAGCGGTTCGACAAAAGAGATGATAGCATGAGTATCAAATTTAAAAAAAAGTACTGGGGTCGACTCGTTCGACTAAACCCTTTAAGGTGGTGTCCCAGCATGGCCGCAGTCCAATGACTGAAAAGAGTAAGAGATAAAGAATATGGTATGCATTATTGAAATATAAATTGACCTCAGTACTTGACAAAAACATATTTTATCATTTACTTCCAAGAGGAATGAACATAAAAGTTGACCTTGGTGTAATTTGAACTCAGAACATAATAAACGGTCGCAACTAAATGCCACATGTTATTTTGTCTGATGCGCTATCGATTTTGTCAACCCAAATTCCCACATTAATATTTATATATAAGCATTCACTGATGCAGTCATTCTTTCTCTCACTTTTTACTTTACATCTCTCGCGTTCCTATGATTGTCTATCTATCCGTTTGTTTCATTGTTTCTACGCCTGTCCATGTGTCTTCTTCATCTATTTCTGATAGGGTTACCTTCATGAGAGGGTTAAGGAGGCCACTCACACAAGGAAGGACTCACTACATTTGTCACTCCGCTACGCCGTAATGTTCTTTCACGGTTCTGTCAACTTATCTCTTTCTTTTTGCCATTCATTCCATCCATCCATCTATCCATTCCTTTCTGTTTCGATGGATGTGGTGGGCGTTGTCATTATTCATGTTTGATTTACATGGCTTAATCACAGTTCTACAAAAAAACTAGGATTATTATTTACCATCTCCGAAGAATTGAAAGCTCATGAAAGTTGAGGCCAGGAAATCAAGTTCCATTCGATGTAGGAAGCAAGAACTTCATATTAACCTTCAAGGCAAAGAGGAATTAACAGCGAATTGAAACAATACGGACTTTGATCAAGGTTGAGTCCTGCGAGAAGCTTCTCTTCAATTTGACTTGTTGAATGAATGCAACTGGATATAAGTGGTATATTAGGAAAGGAAATGAAAAAAAATAATAATAAATAAATAAATGAAATGAATACCATTACGGAAAGGAAAAAAGAACTAAAATCGAAAAACGTAAACACGCACATACGCATACACACACAATCAAGTATATACATAATGAGATACTAATTATAACTAATTATAATAGAAAAAGGAGAATGGATCTAAGGAATGAAAGAAAAAGAAACAATAAATCAAGGAAGAAATTATAATGACAATAACACAGGCACACACAAGATAGATAGATAGATTAGATAGATTAGATAGATAGATAGATAGATAGATAGATAGATAGATAGATAGATAGATAGATAGATAGATAGTCGTGGTGATATGATGATGATGGTAAAGGAAGAAGCAGTGTAAGAAAAGACAAGATACAGAGTCGCTTGATTGAAATGGATCAGATGAAAAGAAACATTGACAGATAAGTAAATGGTCTTTAAGAAAGAAAACAGCTGAATGAGAATTTTGAGGATTGGATCATAATAGTTAAACAGGAATCATTGAAGCTTAGGTCTCCGAAATGTAGGAGGGAGAAAATTCAGTGAAGTGAGAAGTGAAAATGAGACGAGAAAGAAAGAATAAAAGAAACAGAAATGAGAGTGAAAGAAGAAAACAGCACAAGTCAATAAAAGAGGAAGAAAAAACCCCAACTAAATGGGACACGAAAACTGAAAAACAAAACTGAGAGACCCAATATTGAAAGTAGAAATAAGAGATGCAGCGAAACATTAGATTTTAAAAAATGAAATGAAATAACTGCCAGCGAAAGAATGATAACGTAAGTAATGAGCGAATGGAAATAAGAAGGCAGGAGAAACAAAGGGGAGGAAGTAATTGGGAAGAGAAAGAAAGATAGAAATACTGACAGAGAGGGAGTGATGAAAGAGGGCAAGGGAAATGATGATAAAAAGTGATAACGAGTTAATAGAAGAATAAAGTGGAGAGAGAAAGAGAGAGATAGAATGGCCGAAAAGAGACGTATGTTAGAGAAAGAGAAAGAAAAAAACCCCAGAGAAATGAGGGTAAGATAAAGAAAGAAAAGAAGCTAAATTAAAGAGAGGATACACCGAAAGAGAAATATGAACATGAGAGACAAAAAGGAAAGAGAAATGAAAGAAGAATTACAGAACACAATAGAAAAGAGCACTTCAACTACGAAGAAAAAGAATAAGATTAATAGAGAAGTTAAAGGGAAAGAACAATAAAGGGGGTCAGAGAGAGAGAGAGAGAGAGAGTAAAATACATTAAAAAAAAAATCAATCAGATTAAAGATAAGAAAGATGATTAGTGATAGAAGTGATGAATAAAGAAGCAAAGTGTGAGACAGATCAAAATGTGAGGAGTGTATATGTATCCACAACCTACAACCCACCCATAGTAAGATTGAACAGCCTCTGCAATTTAGTCATAAGAGAACTAATACTCTTCACTTAACTTTCGTTTTCTATCTCTCTTTTTATGTTTGTGTGTAAGGAGAGAGAGAAAGAGAGAGAGCTTCATATTCTCTATTATCTTCACCCCAAAAAGCGAAAATAAAAATTAAAAAAATATATCGAGAGAAAGGAAAGAGTTAAATAGTCTTCAAAATTTAAGAATGCACTATTATTATTGTTGCAATTATTGAAAGAGATGTCATTATCAAAACAAAAATCACACCAAAATAATAACATCAGTGTTGATAGCTAAACTAACATCAATAACTACAATAACAACGAAATGCCAACTAGCTAAAGAGAGAGAGAAGGGGTTGTTGAGTGTGAGGGAGACTGGGTGAGTGAGAGAGCGACTGAATGATTGAGTAAAAGCGAGAGAGATAGATAAATCGTATAGAGTAGTTAACTCGATCATATACGAAGAACAGACTCTAACGGCTGGCTTGATTTGCAATGGTTCCTGTTGATGTTGTTGCTGTTGTAGTGGTTTCTCTTTCTTTTTCTTCGCCGTCGTATACATCGTCATCGCTGAAGGATTACTCTATTGGATGATATGAATTCTTTGGCAGGTAGGTAAATGAATTTGATTAGGGATAACTGTTTGACAGTCACTTAAGGTCTGTCGCACATACATCTCCGACACATACGCCTGTCTTTCAAGCCTTTTGTCTCTTCCTCACCCCTCTTTCCTCCCAATAAACTGTCAATCTGCTACAATTGTATTTTCTGAGCTTTAGTGATTCTCATCTTTATCAAACCGTCCGACAAGCTATTGACATAACCAAGCTGCAAGTGTCTTGTTTCCATCAACTAGAACATGCTGCTATCTGTCACATAAGAACGAACTATGCACGACCACAATAAAACGCACGAACACAACTGGTGTGTTTTTGCCAATCTTTGTTTAAAATTCTCCAAAATGTATTTACCATGTTTTTTAAACACTTTGTCCTGTTCAGACAAACATCACTTGACTCAGTTTATTAGTGATTATAACGATAATAATAGTAGTGGTGATGAGTAGCAAGTCAACGATGTAACTCCGGAGATAATGTTCACGCTAATGATGAAAACAATAATATATTACCTCTCTAGATTGCAATAGTGTTTTGACACACGTGTCATATACACAAATATGCATAAGCATACGAACAGACGAACGAATGCATTCAAACGCATATTTGCGTGGTGCGTGCGTAGTGTGTGCACTTATGTATTTTAAAAACACTCGTATATTTCAATGGGAAAAAAATCCGGCAGTGAGACTTTCGATATATTTCATGCATATTGCCAATGAAAGATCCCACTCTGACACGCACACAGATTTATATATATATCATCACCATCTCTCCCCCTCCCCTATATATGTATATATATATACAAACGTATACAAGCATATAGAAGTATATTATATAAGCATATATATTTATATATATATATATGTGGTGTATTAAAAAAACACACGCACACTCATAAATATATGCATAAATACGAGTATGTATGCTCATATATATGCATATATATATATATATATATATATATATATATATATATATATATATATATATATATGCATGTATATACGTGTGTATAAATATAACCATGCCCATGCTGTATACATATATAGGCATATTTATAAAGATAGCTAGCTAGATAGATATATAGACATACAATGTAAATGTATGCCTTCACACATACATATATGTATATATGTTTGTGTATACATATATAACTATGTGAATGATGTATAAAAATAGGCAAATATCTGTATATATGTGTATGCGTGTGTGTGTTTGTGTATATACATACATACATACATATATATATATATATATATATATATATATATATATAATATATATATATATATATAATATATATATATATATGCATGTATATACGTGTGTATAAATATAACCATGCCCATGCTGTATACATATATAGGCATATTTATAAAGATAGCTAGCTAGATAGATATATAGACATACAATGTAAATGTATGCCTTCACACATACATATATGTATATATGTTTGTGTATACATATATAACTATGTGAATGATGTATAAAAATAGGCAAATATCTGTATATATGTGTATGCGTGTGTGTGTTTGTGTATATACATACATACATACATATATATATATATATATATATATATATATATATATATATATATATATATATATACATACACGTTTGCATATGTGTGTTTATATATTTACTCCTTATAGGTGTGTTTATATGCATATGTTTGTATGTAAATATATATATTGATAATTACATATCTATACTTACGTATATGTGTGTATGCGTGTGTGCGTATGGTCAAATACTTAAAAAGTTCATATCACAGTCGCAGTGTATCTTTGATGCCACTGCATTGCATGTTGGGCAAGTGTCTTTTTATCATCGTCTTGTATTGATTCAAACCTTGTGAGTGAAAATGGGTAGACAGATTGTCTACCCTTTGTCACAGTTCAAACTTTGCCACACGTCATGTCATGCTTTTTCAACCTGATGATTTCGTTGATGGCTCATGTACTTGTGGAATGCACACCTGCTTACATGCTAATTCAGTCAGTAAGGAATTCAGTCCTTTGATAAATTGAATTCTCATCTCACAACCCGTGGAAATTGATTTATACATCATCATCATCATTATCGTTTTAACATCTACTTTCCATGCTTGTTTGGGTCAGATGCAATATGTGGCATAGATTTTTATGGACGGATGCCCTCCTTTCACAAACCAACCACCACTCGTTTTCAAGCAAGATAATATTTCACCACTGTCAGGCAGGTTTTCACTGAAGATTGGAAATGAACAACACTGCTTGTATGATGGTGGTGCTTGTTTACAACAATAACGTGATTTTAAGATAAAGAGACACAATCACACACATATATACATATCATCATCCTCATCATCATTTAACGTCCGTTTTTCATGCTAGCATGGGTTGGACAGTTCAACCGGGGCCTGGGAAGACAGGAGGCTGCACCAGGCTTCACCCTGATCTGGCAATGTTTCCACAGCTGGATGCCCTTCCTAACGCCAACCACTCCGTGAGTGTAGTGGGTGCTTTTTACGTGCCACCAGCACAGGGGTCAGAGGAGGCTTGCAACGTCCATGATCGGTTGGTGCTTTTTACATGCCACAGGCACCGACGCCAGTCAAGGCAGCACTAGCATCGGCCATGTTCAGATGGTGTTTTTTTACATGCCACCAGCATGATTATCACAACTACAATTTCCATTTCATTTTTATTTTGATGTTGATGTACTTGACTCAATAGGTCTCATTAAGCACAGCAGGTCGCCCTACAATCCAAGGTAAGCACGGCCGGCCGTCCTGCGAGCCATGAACTCACTTTATTTGTCGGGTCTTCGCAGTCACAGCATATCTCCAGAGGTCTTAGTCTTTCATCATTGTCTCTGTGAGGCCTAACGTTCGAAGGTCATGCTTGACCACCTCATCCCATGTCTTCCTGGGTCTATCTCTACCCCAGATTCCTTCAACTGTTTGGGAGTGGCACACACATATACATACATAAGTACATGTGTATGTGTGTGTGTGGTCATCATCATCATTGTTTAATGTCTCTTTTTTCATGCTAGCATAGGTTGAATTGTTTGGTATAAACTGACAAGCCAGAGGGCTGAACTGAGTTCCAGTGTCTGATTTAGCATGGTTTCTACAGCTTGATGCCTTTCTTAATGCCAATCACTTCACAGTGTGTTGTTGTTTTTTCCTTCTCGAGCCATGCCTGGCTCATAAGGGCTGGTTTCCCACTTTCATTGGCATATAGGTTCCCCACCTGGATGGAATGCTGGTCTGTCACTGGTGAGCTGTTTGATACAGGAGGAAAGAGTGAGAGAAAGTTGTGGTGAAAGAGTTAACAGAAGTTCGCCATTATCTTCTGCTGGAGCCATGTGGAGCTTAGGTCTTTCGCTCATAAGCACACACATCACTTGGTTCGAACCCGCAATCACTCGACTGCAAGTCTGCTGCTCTAACCACTAGGCCATGTGCCTCCACTCTTCCCAGTGTACTGGGTGCTTTTTTCATGGCACCAGCAAGACAAGCTCCCTCAACTGAAAGAGATATAGTTTTGAGGGATATAAAAGTATTATAGAAGGAGAGGACAAGAGTCTTGCTGGAAAGGTGAATACATGGCTTCCCCATCAAGAAAGAAAGAGAGAGAGAGATGTGAGGTCAAGGTACAAGGTGAATATGAGGGACAGAAATAGGATAGAAGAGCAGGAATGTTGGGTAACTATGTAAGTGGGCTACAGTGAAATTAATATGAGAGATGATTAGAGATGGATATTGCGTTGGATGCAAGGAGAGGAAATGAAGGAAAGGAAATAACAAGGAGGAGGAAGTGACAAAAGATTCTTGTAGGATTATAATAAGAGGATAAGTGGTATCACTTACAACATCTGAGTGAGTAGTGTCACAGATGATTGATGGAGGGATGGAGAAGATAAGTTGTGGGATGATGGAAGATTTGACAGGACCTCAGCATTACTGAGATGAATGGGTCTCCTCAAGCACAATACAGTACCATTTGTCTCGGTTTCCCATTATCTCTTCCAAGAAGCTCAACATCTTATGGTCAGCTTTATCACTTCATCCCACATCTTCCTGCATCACCCTCTTCCACTGGCTCCTTCCACATTTAGCTTGTCTTTATACATGGCTTGTCTTTATACAACTGTCCTCATCCATCTTCATCCTATGATCATAGCAGCAGTCTTCTCTCCTGCACACCATATCTGATGTCTCTTATGCCTAATTTTTCTCTCGTGTCTTCTGTCCTACATGCACATTGATGTTGCACATCCAGTGGAGTATGATACCTTCATTCCTTTCTAGTCTCCACATGTTCTCTGCATTAACAACCCAAATTTAACTACTATTTAACATTGTTGTTTGTACACAGGCATTGTACAATCTGCCCTTCACTCTGAGAGAGAGGTGCCTTTTGTTATCAACAGAGGTAATAGTTCTCTGAACTTTCTTCAAACATTGCTTATTTTAGCAACTATACTTTCAGCACATCTCTCCCCACTGCTAATTAAATCACCTAAGTAACAGAAACTATCTACTACCTCTAAGGATCATCTTGGATGTTCCAGAAAGTTTACTATATACTTTTGGTGTTTATTGCATCTGTGCACCTGCCACAAATAATATCTACTGTCTCTCTTAACCTTCCTGTGATTCCACTACACCTCTTACGTGTTCATAGTTAGCGCTGTGTATAGCATATAGAATTTCTACCAACACCCTTTCTACATATTGAACAGGGTCATTTATCTGAGCGATTAACACTCTGTCTATTTTCCTGCTAACTAGAACTTTGGTCTTTCCTAAGTTAACTTCAAGGCCTTTACTCCAGGTTTGTTTCCACACCTGGAATTTCATTTCTAATTCTGCTACAGTTTCAGCTGTGAGAACAAGTTCATCAGCATAGAGGAGTTCCCATGGCCAGCCCATCTAAACCTCCTCTATTATGACAGGAGGATTATGATAACTAAGAGGAAACAGATAACCGAACCTTTATGAACTCCTACCTGCACACTAGATTTATTACTATATGCATTTTTAACACTCATCTTAAGGACAGCATCCTTGTAAATTGTTTGTTTAAACACCTCTCACTAGCCATTCATCTACTTCTAGCTTCTGAAGTAACCTCATAATTAGGGAGCAAGGCATCCTTTCCAGTTCAGTGAATGCCAAGTATAGTGGTTTACGTTTTGCTAAATTCTTCTCCTGCAGTTGCTGAACTCTAAAGAAATCATCTCTTTGGCACAAAACCAAACTGCATCAAATCTAGGTTAAACTTCTTCCTAATTAATTAAGCTTGACTCTTTTGATGACTTTCATAAGCTGGTCCAGTAATATGATACCTCTATTATTACTTCTTGCTAAGGTATCTCCTTTACCCTACTAACAGTTGACTATGATGATATTACATGAGTCACTTAGTATGATAGCTTCCTGTACAACATAATGAACTGTATGGGTGACTAGGCTGTATCATACTCTACCAGATATTTTAAACATTTCAGCAGTAATCCCTGATGGACCAGAAACATTCTGTGTCTTCACATTTTGATTGCTTTGTCTATCACACTGCTATTATCAAGAATGGCTGAACCTTCTGTTTGATCCACATTAGAATGACTCTCTCCACATTTAGTAGCTTTTCATAATAACATTTCCATGTCTCTTTTCAGAATCACTGAATGTGAGTGTGCCATTATCCTTCTCCACACACTTCTCTCCCACAACATCTTGATTTTCTCTGATACACTGCCCTATAATCCAGGACACCTATGCCTTCAGTCCACATGACATAGAACATTGGCACACCTCTTCTTTTCTGCTTCTCCCTTTGCTAAATATACCTGTCTCTTAGTTTTTAATTTCTCTTCTAATTGCCTGATATACTTCTCTGTTGCTCCCATATTTCCAAACCTTCCAAGCCTGCCTTTTATCTTTTATGGCTCTATCTACTTCGCTGCTCCTCTGCCATGTCACCTTTGGTTTGGCTGAAACTGTGCATCAGCCACGAATTTGAATGTCGCCCTCAATAGGTTGTCCAGAAGGAACTTTCAGTTCTCTACATAAGTCTCTGTCTCTTCTTCCTTGTCAAATGCTTCAATTAGTATATCTCTAAATTTCTGACTGTTCATTGAACCTTTAAGTGTCCATAAGTTCCTTTTACAGACTGGTTTGCATTTCTGGGTCCTTTTAACTCTAAGTTTGAAGTCACTACCCACTTAACTATGTTGGTCTGTACACTCCTCACCTGGGGAAAGATTTGCATTCACAGCATCTGCCTATCCCATTTTCTAGTGAGAATGTAATCAATCTGGCTAATTATTTTTCACATATTTTTGTCAGGCCTCACATAATCTACTTTCAGATTGCATATCTCACTATTGTACAACAGAGGAAAATTTCTTTTCTACTCGTTTCTTACTCTTGCTACAGTCCACTCAGTATGATCATCTCTAACACTCATGGTTTTCATTTCATGGGTGCCATTTCTGTTAACTATTCCTGTAATCTGTTACATTGGATGCCCTGGATTTTCTGTCAGTCTGCCCAAAATGCTATTGCATCTTTTGTGTACCTATTGCTTGCACTTAGCATGCATTATTGAGCTTTTACTTGCTCCTTCCTACATAGTGAAAAAGGCCATTTACCAGATAAGTCTTGAGTATCGCGATCTTGTTTGCAAAATTTGATCTTCAATATCTCAGCCTTTAATCCTTTGAACATGAGATCATTTTTTCAGGTTTGGAACATTTCTTTCAACTCTTTGACAGATTCTTCAAGGGCATATAAAGTAAGGATCTAATATTGCAAAAGTTTAAGGATCAAGAATGATCACAGAATCCAATCAGTTAGTCATCTATACATTGTTGCTATCTTAATGATATGCATCTGGAATGATGCATAATTACTCATGTGGATTTCCAGGTCTTGCATTGGCTCTAACTCCAGAAGTGCAATATATTCCACCCCCAACCCAGTCCTGTGTATTCTGATTACAATCTGTACCTTATTATGTACCTTATTTTGTACCTCATTTATATATAAATTGCCAAGAAGGCTGAGGGTGTCTTGGCATCATTCACCAAGTCCTTTGTGGGCTGCTCTCCGGTTATCTATCTGCAGCTTTATATAGCTATGGTGTGACCTCACCTGGAATTTGCATCACCGGTCTGGAACCCCTATCTTGCCCAGGATATTAATTGTCTGGAAGCCGTTCAGTGACGTGCAACCAAGAGAATACCCTCCATCAGGCATTTGCCATATTCTGAACGCCTTACTTCCCTGGGCATGGATACATTGAAACTCCGACGTCTGGCAGCTGACTTGGCAGACACCCATAAAATTATTAACCATCTTACTAACAATAACTCTGAGCACCTTTTTAAACTCCACCTGTCTAACACCCGTGGACATGTTTACAAAGTCAGAAAACAGCACAACTCCCATGACTTTTGGAAACATTTTTTCATGTTAAGAGTTGCTGAAGTATGGAACAAACTGCTGGCACCAGTTGTTAGTTGTTGGAGCACTGCATCCTTCAAAACTTCCATGCTTCCTGAGAATCGCCAACGCTACATCTGATTTTCTCCCCTCCATACATACGCAAGCATGTATCTGACTCATACACTGTTCACTTTCCAGACATTTGTACATTACTGCATATGCTTTATACACACTTTTGACAAGTTGCAGTGCACCTGAGCACTGTATACAATAATTTCATTATTATTATTATTATTACTACAATTAGCTGTCATTTTTGATGGCACAGGGCCAGCTAGTATTTGTATAACTCGGCTCATTAGTTTAGGATTTCTCTGACTGTTCTTCTCCAGTGCATTTTATTGCAGTTGTAACTAAATTAGACATAACACCTTCCTGCACTGCTTGATTAATTTAGTCAAGTACTCACAATGCTTCTAGCTTCTTGTTTTGATACCATGGTGGTTCTGTAGTTGTCCCTACCTTCATTCCCTTAATTACTTTAGTGACCCTGCTTAAACCAGCCTTTATAACTGTTTTTATTTTTCTCCCCCATTTCAACTCATGTTCTCACAACTCCATCCATATTCCTTATATTCAAGAACTTTTCATAGCAACACTCTCAAAATGTTATCTTCTCACTTTGACAGAAGGAAAATGTTCTTATGTTGTTTCAGACATATTTCTCATCAATAACATACCAATTCATGCAGACAAGTTTTTGAAATGCAGAATACTTGATATCATTCATCTTGATAGCACAAAATATTAACAATCCCAAACTTCTTTCCAGACAAAAGAAATTTGATAATTTGCTTTTCTACTGTTACTCATTGCCTCCTTTTTTTCAAGCTTTTCCCTAAATTCTTTTAGTGTTGTTCACCACACTATTCCTCTACAGTTTTATTCCATGCTCAAATTAGTTGCTTACTGTAAGTTGTCTCTCAGGAACCTCTAGTTTACTTCTATGTTCTAATTTTCCATCTCTGTTTTCCTAAGTAAACATCTGGCTACATCTAAATAATAATTGTTGTTTAAACTTAGGTTAACTTTGACTGAACAGACCTCTGATCAAAAGCTTCCAACCTTGGCTATTTCAGCTGTGATCTGTGATCAAAGGCATTCCACCCATGGCCATTCTACTATTTTTTAGACAGCAGTATATGGGATTACATCATCTGAAGTGTTTCCCAAGACAACAAAGTGTAATTTGAGGGAGATTTAGTTACTATTTTTAATGGGCCGACTGATTGCTTAACAGCTCATTGACTCATTGGCACATTATCCCTTATCTCATGAGCTTTAAACTTTCCTATCTTCCTTTTCCTTTTTGAAATCCAGAGTGTATCAAAGTATTCTATTCCCATTAATATCCACTCTTTTAGGCATTGGCTAAAACTTCAATTGTAGACAAATATATTCTTGGACTTTCTCAATACAACTACTGAAGTTGTTAGTTATCAGAATGATATTACTTTCATCTTATGTTTATTGTTGTTATTGTTCAGCTTTAGGTCAAACCCACTTGAGTGGATCTATTAGCTTAGGTATTCCAGACATGGCCATCCTGTCTATTATTCAAACATAGTTTGAATAATAGTCAGGACATATTTTTTCTAGCAGACTGAGTAACCATACAGAGATTCTTTCTTCAGCTTGGACACCTTCAATGTTGTTTCAGGTAGTAGTAGCAGTAGTAGCAGCAGCAGCAGTAATTCCAGCAGCAGCAGTAGCAGCAACAATATTAGCAGTAGTAGTATCCACTATGTCCTTCCATTTTTTTCAAGATGGTAAAGTGGAACTTGACAGAGACTTGTTGACTATTTCTAGCAGTACGAGCAATTGCATAAAAGTTCACATATTTGCTCTAAATATAATAATTTCCTTAGGTAGCTTTTACCAGAGCCTCATAGAACTTTCTCTTACTCACTTGTTAACTTTCTTTTGGTGGATGTAAGCCCAGGAAGCAGATGGTGTTACATTACCAGTCATTGAACTGAATTTAATTATTCTTTCACTTAGCCTAACTATTTATGACTCCATCTAACATTTCTGCTAAGATTATACCCAAACTACTCATACAGGACACATTAGTTATCGAAAAGAAACATAATAATGACAGTTTCAAATTTTGGCACAACGCCAGCAATTTTGGGGGGAAGAGTAAGTCACTTATATCAACCTTAGTGCTCAACTGGGGCTTAATTTACCAACTCTGACAGGATGAAAAGCAAAGTCAACCTTGGCAGAATTTGAACTCAGAACATAAGGACTGACAAAATGCCGCTAAGCATTTTGTCTAGTGTGCTAATGATTCTGCTGGCATAGCTGTATGGTAAGAAGCTTGCTTCCCAACCACATGATTCTGGGTTCAGTCTCACTGCATGGCACCTTGGGCAAGTGTCTTCTACTAGAGTCTCTGTGAGTGGATTTGGTAGATGGAAATTGAAAGAAGCCTGTCATGTGTGTGTGTGTGTGTGTTTGTCCCTTCATCACTGTTTGACAACCGATGTTGGTGTATTTACATCCTCCATAATGTAGTGATTCTGCGAAAAAGATCTGTAGAATAAGAAGTACTAGGCTTAAGAAACAAGTCCTGAGGTCGATTTTCTCAGCTAAAACACTTCAAGGCGGTGTTCCAGCATGGCCACAGTCAAATGATTGAAACAAGTAAAAGGATAAAGGTAATTATGAACCAGAATCCTTGTCTGGGATCAGATCGATCTCAAAATCTAATCAGCTCATGTCAGTCATGAGGCCAAACATCCCTGAAAGTTTGATCTTAATCCATCCAGCGGTTCTTGAGATATCTTGTCCACAGATAAACAAGCAAACATGACTGTAAACAATACCTCCACCTCTGCTAAGGTGGAGGTAATAAATAACTGTGGATTCCTTTGTGCTGTTCTCCTTTCAGGACAGAAGGCTGTGGTTTAACCCTTTAGCATTTAAACCGGCCATATCCGGCCAAAAGTATTCTGCCTGTTTTATGTTCAAACTGACCAGATCTGGTCTCTCACACCAGCCCTACAATATCATTTTAAAAATTAACAGCTACCTCATCAAAATCTCATAGCTACAAGATAATGCATGATTAGCTCAAAACAATGTAGATGAAAAAGCATTAATTTTGGCAGAATAATGAAAACACTAAAGGGTTAAGGAAAATTTGGTTTCTATTTCTATCAGGCTAAGTGACTATAGAAACTCCCTATAAAGGGAAAAGTTCTGGCTGGTGGTGATGGTAATTATTTTGAGATTGATGGCTTGATGTGATAGTTGCTCAAGTCTGACACCACTAATAACATGACAGATTTTACACCTTTATAAATTATACAGCAGGTGTTACAATACTATCTGCTATACTTCATTATTATTCATCCATAGAATTAGAACAATTAAAATAAACTGCATGCATTTATTGTGGAACTAGAAGCTGTCTTGAAAAATGAAGAGCTCCTTTACTAAGACAAGGTGTAAGATTTTAAGGAAACTCTCAGATCAGGTCCCCCCCTCCCCCCAAAGAAAAAAATCAGACTCAAAGAAAAATCTCAGATTATGAAAACATCAAGTTTAAATAGAAATATAATGGTATTTTGCTCACTTTTTTATGAAGATGACAATGATTATTTCTTTTCTTCAATTTCACTTGAAAGAGTAAGTCATTCACTATTTTCTTTTTGTTCTTTTTGTTTTTAAAAAATTGATTCCAACTATCTTTTGCTTAAAGCATCTTCTAGGTTCTCATGCAGTGTATTCCATATTATTTCCAGTAAAAGATTGGTTTGCAAGTAATCTGTATTTGCTTTTTGTAGTTTGCTTTTTAAAGATTTGGCATTTTTTTTTTTTTGACAGTTCATTTGAATTTTGTGTCTTTTAACTTATACCAGTATTCAGGAATATTTTCTCCTGAAATTGTGAAATTGTCAAGGAGAATAATTCCTCCAGTGGTCAAAGTTAATCATACTGGTTTCTGATGCAACGGATAGGATGAAATGTAACTTCTTTCTTACTGGGATGCAACATTTTATTAGGAATTTAAAACAATTAGTTCTAATGCTCATTTATCTCCAACAGCTAATTAATTAAATGTGTTGTTGCCTTTTTTTACTCAAGGTAAATATAATTTATGCTTTTATAATTACTTTCATTGCTTGGATCAATTTCTGATAGTATAATGTTCATTCATTTTTTAATACAGAAATTTGGGAGAGTTTTGTATTTTGATGGTATTAAGTACAGACAATGTGACCTGAAACACAGACAACGTGACCTGAAATGCTCAGATTGAAATTCAGCATTCAATAAATTAGCTTTCTGTTGTGCATACTGAAGGAAAAGTAGCATGTGTTTAGTTCTGCATTTGCTTAATGTGTCAAGCTCTCCTGGCACCATCATCTTTCAATTCATTTTGGAAATAAAGAAGTAAAGCATTGAATTGTTGTATTATCACAGGAACAATTGCTTCTTGAGAAAGCTACCTTGTTTGTTCAAGCTTAGACATTTTGTGACAAGTTGTCACAATCTTTTCCTATATAAGTTTGAAGTATTGTTTCTTGTTACTGCAAGATAAGTAAAGTGTTAAATCTTTTAAGAGAGATTCTAAATATGAGGGCAATATGCTGACATCATGATTAGTGCAAACTAAAAGAATGCTAGTTGCATTCCATAATAAAAACAGATGGCACATCATCTCTCAATAATTTATGAAACCCATTTTTGGTGCCCATCATTGAGGAACATTTATTGCTTGTGAATCCAGTAGTTTCTGAAGAAATATTTCTTTCTTACAAAATAGATTTGACAGCATCGAAACATTCAAGAGCCATTCTATTTTCAACAACCATGCATCTATGATATCAAAGTTTCTCACAACTGTAGCTTAAATTTGGGTAACTGAAATATCTGTACTTTCATCAGTTATGATAGCAAACTTTTGTATCTTGCGGATATCCATTAGCACTATTTTTTCATGAATGGCACTTCCATTTTGAATAACATATCAATGTTTTGTTCATTTCATTGATAATTTTTCAGGAATATTGCTGTCCAGAAATACTCTCTTCAGTACTGTAAGTTGATTCAATACTTGCAAATGGAATGTTATGTGTAACAAAATAGAAAGCAATAAGTAGTTCACTTTTGGCTGTTTGTTCATTCTTCAGTGACTTCTTTTTGACATGAATTATATAATATCAAGAGTAGATTTAGCCCCATTAAAACATTTCTAATATTTTATCAAAGTTTGTTTCATTAACCTAAATTTATTTGGATTTCTCAGAGTTACATGGCACATTTTCAGTAGCTCTTTCCTTTATCATTTTTATTTAATTAAAGATCAAAACCTTCAATTCAAAATCTTTAACCCTTCTTCTTTGAATGACTGCACATACCATTTTCTTCATTTTAGTAGGAGTTTGCACTTCATCACGTATATATATTTAAAATGGAGCTTGTGTGTGTCTGTGTGTGGTGCATATGTTCCTTATGAATTAAAAAACTGAATTACCGATTTTGACATATGAGGTATCAAAAGATCCAGTCACCTTTCAGCTATCAAATGAAGTATGTTTTTTGCACAACAACTCTTTTTTACTACAAAAATAACTTCTAAAACGAGGTCTGGTTGCACAATTTTCAGGTCATTTTCATGCAATATTTGGATTTGCTTCTAATCTACATTGCCAGTTTTAATGTTTTTGGTGTCAAAATATGCAGCATTGTACAAGGAATGTTATGAGTGCATTTGTGATGCACAAAACCTTATTTGTCAATGGAAAATGACCAAAAGAACATGCATTTTTGGAACAATTATTGGCACATTTTCTGTCAATAATGGCCTTTGTGCCACAACTAAACTGCCAGTATGAACATCTTCAGTATTCCATGATTAAACACTGTCTTTGAAGTATTGTGATACCATTTCTTTGCACAAAACCCTATTTTTCAACAGAAAATTGGCTAATGAACCATGTTCTGGCATAATTGGGATCACTTCTGGCATTACTACCATAAGCAATTTGTCCATGTAGATTTTCTTGGTAGCAAACAACTCAGGAATGCCTAAGAAGCATTCTCATGTTTAAATTCAATAAAATTTCCCCAAGGATTTAGCACAGTATATTCATTCAAGTATGGTAAAGACATGAAGCAATGACTAAAACGTTTTAAGCTTTTTTGTGTTTAGCATTTTTCTCTTTATTCAACTCAATTTATGCAAAGTTGTTTATTGTTTTTAATATATATTCAAGCCTATTATTGATTCCATAAGCTGCAGAGTTCGTAAAGATTTTGCTACAATCTCCCTGTTTTTCACAGTGGTTGTGCATGTACTATAATGCAGGTGTTGCAATGGAAAACAAATGTCTGACCTGATAACCTCACTGAAGACAATAGTAACACTACGTATGCGAGGGCAAATTAAGGTCACATACACACATGAGTCTGCCCATGGTGTATGTCCCTTCATTGGTCGGGATACACACCATGTTCACTGACTGGTACAATTTCAAATGAATTTTTCCTTATCAGAGACATGTACTGCAATACCAGTTGGTTGTGGTGTTATTGTTATCAATGACCCGGGCAATGCTGTAGTGCAGTGTGTGTGGTGCGTACATTCTGCTTGAACTCGAAAATTGAGTGTGTGTGTGTGTGTGTGTGTGTGTGTGTGTGTGTGTATATATATATATATAATCAAAATAAGCAACAAGGATATCCAGAGGTAATGCAGTACGATCGTTTCATGCAACTCCATTTAATTGAACAATGCAATCATTACATCAATTTAAAATGCAGAGCAATCCTCTTTATCGACTACTAAATCCTCGGGATTGCTCTGCATTTTAAATTGATGTAATGATTCCATTGTTCAATTAAATGGAATTGCATGAACCGATTGTACTGCATTACCTCTGGATATCCTTGTTGCTTATTTTGAATATAATCACCTTACTTTGAAATTGTATAGATAATATTATACTAAATTCTGTGGCTGTAGGTCATAACACCCAGGCAACACCGGGGTGCATTGCTAGTTACAATATAAGACAAAAATGTCTATAAATATAGTAAGGTAATGGCAACTGGAAAGTGCAGAACTACTCATACACATCCCAATACAGGACTAATACCAACATTGAATACTCGGGTCATCAGGTACAAAGCAGCTACTTAATGTACATGTATCATATATAATTCAAAAGTGTTTTAATTGATGACTTATCTATCTACAGGTATTTTAAGGTAGTTGAAATTTTAAAAAATTATTTTAAATGTACATAATACACACACACACACACACACACACATCACATCACATGCACACACACACATACACACACACACAAAGAAAAAGGGAATATATATGATGAATTAATGCGGAACTTACAGCTCTTGTACCCTGACTATGAATTCTCATTTGTATCTATCATCATAGGTGCATTAGGTTATGTACCTGTAAATCTGCACAAAAACCTAGAAATGCTTAGTTTCGCAGAGAAAGAGCAGAACAAACTGACACAGATTCTCCAAATCCAATGTATTAATGGCACAGTGAAGATTTGTAAGTTATTCCAGAAATTCTCCATGTGAGATTCTTATGTGAATAGATGCACACACTTGGGTGTATGCATCAGCAGTTCCACCTACAGACCAACTCCACCACATATTTACAAACACTGGGAACTCTCTTAACTCAAAAAGTCTTGTCACTTTGTAAGTAACCAGGTTGAACTCTCTCTAGAACTTAAATAAAACTCAAAGAAAGATCATACATGCAAACATACATACATACGTATGTTTGTATGTATATATGTATGTATGTACGTATGTATGTATGTATATATATATAGGGGGAGAATTCACAAAAAAAAAACAAAAGACGAAGACAGGTGGTGTCAACAATAAACAGATGTATTAGTTTAATGCTCAATCAAATTAAGCAACAGAATATCAAGTAGTGATGCAGTACAACTGTTTCAAGTCGCTCCATTTACTTAAACAGTGCAATCATTACATCAATTAAAATGCAGCACCATCTTCAGCTGCACAACTAAATAAATAGAACATATTAATATGATTTTTCTCAAATATTTTAACAGAGCAAGAAGACGGAAGAAATCATGTTGTCGCTATTGTAGCTTAGAATAGATTACACTTCCTAGAATCACATGAAGCCTTTTGGGGAGTCATAGTGTTGTAAAGGATTGTAATTCATTTCTATTTCATTTATCTCTTTATCAACTACTAAATCTAAGACAAGAAGGCCGTGTCTATTTTGAATAAAGGACGAGAGTGAGGTGACAGCTCATGGCTAGGTATGGTCATAAATATGTCATATGTATTCTTTTCCTCAGGGAGGAAGTAAGACATTAGTAGTCAATTGGATATAAAGTAACTGTCTATAAATATGGAAGATATATATATATCTTTCATCTTTTACCTATTTCAGTCATTAGAGTATGGCCATACTAGGGCACTGTCTTGAAGAATTTTAGTTGAATAAATTGGCTCTAGTACTTATCATGCACATATGATGAGCTTCTTTCAGTTTCTGTCTACCAAATCCACTTGCAAGGCTTTAGCAGAAGACATTTGTCCAAAGGACCACACAAACCATGTGGTTGGGCCTGCATACACACACACACACATGCACACATATACATGCATGTATATGTGCATGTGTGTTTGTATGAATGCATATGTGTGTATGTATGTATATATATTACATCATATGTAAACAAACATAAGTTTGTTTTTGAAGAGCTGAAATGTATTGTAGTACAAGTAGAAAGATATATTTTTCAATTCATAAGTACTGATAGAACAACACATATAGGTTGTTGAGAGATTTTTATGCTCTGTAAGTATTTAATCCTATATGTGCTGTTTCTACTTGTAATATATATATATATATATATATATATATATATATATATATATATATATATATATATATATATATATATTAGGCAAGTTATTTCCAAGTCCACAGGGGAGAGAAGTTCAATTTAGTGGTACTAAAATTAATTACTCACTGTATTATATATATATATATATATATATATATATATATATATATATATATATATATATATATATATATTAGGCAAGTTATTTCCAAGTCCACAGGGGAGAGAAGTTCAATTTAGTGGTACTAAAATTAATTACTCACTGTATTATATATATATATATATATATATATATATATATATATATATATATATAATATATATATATATATATATATATATATAGAGAGAGAGAGAGAGAGAGAGAGAGAGGTTTAAGAGACAGAATTACCCTCAAGCAACTCAATCATTATTGAATGACATTATCCACAATAGGTAGATATAGGACTAAATATTAAAATTATCAAAATTAATACCTTCAATTCTTATTCCAAATCATATACTTTACATTATATAGACTACTTGTGTTTCATGACAACTTATTCCTTGATATTGCTGAAATCGAAGGTCTCGAAATACAATACCATATTAAAACAATTATATTGCCAATCTTCAGGTCTAGATTATATGAACTTATTTTGCTATTTACATCCTATATAAAGACATGACAAACTAAAATTATATAAGTAGAAGTTGTTGGAATAATTTTACTTTAGTAAATAATGAACAGAAATGTGGAATAAAAGTAGGAAAAAGAAATGTTAGTAAAAAGAAATGTTAACTTATCTGTATGGTAATTTTCTCTCCACGAATTACCATACAGATAAGTTAACATTTCTTTGAAAAAGCACATCTGCATATTCCAGTAATCAAATGTATGTATGTAGGTGTTTTATTTTAAATGAGAAAGTCATACATATTATTAGTTGAAAGTCCTGGTGAATCATAATATTTGCAGATAAGTATATATTAAAGCAAAGCCTGGAAAATTTGGTATATTTTTAATTCAAAGATACATGTCTCATTACTGTATTGGAAATACATTTTCAATAAATGAATAATAAAAATAACAACGATAATTTCAAACTTTGGCACAAGGCCAGCAAGTTCAGTTGAGTTCATCAACCCCAGTGCTCAAAGGTACTTAATTCATTGACCCCAAAAGGTTGAAAGGCAAAAACAACCTTGGCAGAATTTGAACTCAGAATGTAAAAATATATGAAATGCTGCTAAACATTTTGCCTGGCATGCTAACAATTCTGTCAGTTTGCTGCCTTAATATTGATAAGAACAACAACAACAACAACAACAGCAGGATTTGAAGCTGGAGACACATGATATGAACATTGGGGTCAAAGGAGTTCTACAGTTGGAGAATTGTAAATTTCTGTGGGACTTTACTATTCAAATGGACAAGAAACAGGAAAATAATGGGCCAGACATAACAATAATAGACAAGAAAAAGTGAAGTTGCCTACTAATTGATCTAGCATGTCCGTTTGATTCTAGGATCATAAAGAGAGAAGACAAAAAATAAAAAAAAAAATACAATCCCTTAAAATTTGAAATTGCAAGAATTTGGAATCTGAAAATTGTAAAGGTTGTGCCTATAATAATTGGTGCATTGGGAACTAAGCAAAGATATAGATGAATGGGTGAAGGAAATTGGAATATAAAGTCCTGTAGGGCTTCTACAGAAAGTTTGCCTCTTAAGGAAAGGAAAGATTATTGGGAGGGTCCTAAGCGCTTGAAAGACTATTGAAAGATTGTGGATACCTAAGGTTACAGGTCGTAACCCACTACCCAAATAAATTCTACCAGGAATAAGAATGAACTTGAGTCAAATCAATAATAATAATAATAATAATAATAATAATAATCCTTTCTACTACAGGCACAAGGCCTGAAATTTGAAGGGAGGGGACTAGTTGATTATATCGCCTCCAATGATTCACTGGTACTTAATTCATTGATACCAAAAGGATGAAAAGCAAGGAATTTGGTGGAATTTGAACTGAAAACGTAGCTACAAGTGAAATACTACTAAGCATTTTGTCCAGTGTGCTAACGATTCTGCCAGTTGTCTGCCTTAATAATAACAATAATAAGAAGAAGAAAAAGAATAGAAGTTTAATAAATCCATAATAGTTATATACATGGCAGAGTGTGATGTGACCTAGTCACCCATATAGTGAATTGGATTTTCCATGAAGGGGTTATACTCAATGACTTGTGTAGCAGCATTATAGTCAACTGCTACATAGAGAAAGGTTATGCCTTAAATAGAAGTAATTATAGAGATATGAAATTGCTGGACCAGGTCATGAAACTTACAGAAAGGTCATAATTTGACTCATTTTGGAAAAAAGAATACTTCAATGAGATACAGTTTGGTTTTGTGCTGAGGCAGAGCACTACTAAGACTATCTTTCTAGTAAGGTAACTGCAGGAGAAGTACTGTGTAAAAAAAATACACTGCTGTACAAGACTTACTCATCTTTTGGTTGATGTGGAAGCTAGCAATACATGAGTGGTTGGAGAGAGCCATCCAAGCTGTGTACAGGGATATTGTCAGTAAGGTGAAAATTGGCATTGAATATAATAACGAATTTAGTGTGCAGGTAGGAGTTCATGGAGGAATGGTTCTCAGTTCCCTCTTGTTTATCATAGTCTTCCAGTCATAACTAAGGAATCTCCTATATTCCGATGACTTTATTCTTATAGCCAACTCTCTACTGGAGTCAGAGAAGAAATTCCATGCATGGAAACAAGGACTGGAATCTAAGGGCCTTAGAGTTAATTTAGCAAGTACTAAAGCAGACAAATCACTAATCTCTTTAGGGAAGTGACCCTGTTCAATATGTAGAAAGTGTGTAGGTAGAAATTCCATTCAGTGTACCTAGTGTAAACTTTTGATGCACAAGAGGTGCACTGGAATCACAAGAAGGTTAACAGAGATATTAGTCTTTGTTGTGGTAGATGTGCAGGTACAATAAACATTAAGAATATACAGAAAATAGATTTCCTGAAATGTTCAAGCTGTTTGAGATTGTAGATTGTTTTCATTACCTAGGTTACCAAATAAGCAGTTGTGGCTGTTGCTCTGAAAGTGTTGTTACTAGAAAAAGAACTAGCTGGGAAAAGTTCAGAGAGATGTTACCTTTGTTAGTAACAAAGGGCCTCTCCCTCAGAGTGAAAGGTCGACTATATGATGCCTGTGTATGGACAGCTAAGCTACATGGCAGTGAAACATGGACTGTGACTGCAAAGGACATGAAAAGGCTTGAAAAGAATGAACCCAGCAGAGCATTTTCCAATCAAAGTCGGAAGTAGAGGGTTTGTTGGACACAGTGTGAGATGACTGTTGTTGTCGTTAGGCCTAACTCATCGTAAAGTCAATACCACCATGACCGATATCCAAACTACAGTGGAGAAGGCTAGCCACTAGATTTGGTTAAAAAGGGACAACGAGCGATAGCTAGAAGAATATTGAGCTTTATTTGATAACCAGTTGATCTAGCAAGCAGGGCCTCAGTGAGTGGGGGCTGGTGCACATTGATGCCGTCGAGAGGTAGGCCCCGAAACAGCACATATTCTCTCCTGATGACCCCATACACTTGCTGGCTTCTGTTATGTGGAGTTCTTGACTGGTAGCACTTGCATGTAAAAAAGTTGTTTGCAAGACATGCTGGATGTGCAATGTCAGTGTGTATGTACAAGAAAATGTAGATGTTTTGAGAGAAAAATTGGGTATATGAGACATCAGTTATAGTGTGCAAGAGAGAAGAATGCATTGGTGTGGTCATGCAATAAGGACAGCTGCATAGCAAAGTGCTAATCTCTAAGCCTCGAAGGAACCTACGGAAGAGGAAGATATGGGATGAAGTAGTGAGAAATGATTTTCAGATGTTGAACCTCACAATGGAGATGTCAAACACTTGAACAACTGGGGATGTGTTTTACTTGAGAAGACCCACCCAGCAAAGTAAATTTCATGTCCATGACCCTCTCATTCCTCCTCAACCTGCCCTTGTTTACTCCTGTTGTTTCACCCTCTCCTCCATTCTCTCTCACGTGTTCATTTACCTACCTGCACACAATAGGTGCACTCCATCGGTTACGATGACAAGAGTCCCAGCTAATACGATCAACAGAACAGCATGCTCTTGAAATTAAGGTGTAAATGGCTGAGTACTCCACAGACATTTGTACCCTTAATGTAGTTCTCAGGGAGATTCAGCGTGACACAGAGTGTGACAAGGCTGGCCCCTTGAAATACAGTTACTACTCATTTTTGCCAGCTGAATGGATTGGAGCAATGTGAAATAAAGTGTCTTGCTCAAGGACACAATGCATCGCCAGGAATTGAACTCATGACCTTATGATTGTGAGCTGAATGCTCTAACCACTAAGCCATGCACCTTCATGTCCCTGTTAAATCCCTTCCCTTCACCCTTGCTTCTAGCTCTCACTCTCCTTTTGAAATCTTTTGAACTCACCCACCTATCCACCCTCTTCATTCCCCGGTCCACTTCACTATATACACCACCCTGTAACATGGGTGTACATCCCCTTCTTCCTTTCTGTCACATCTTCATCATCTTTCTCTCCTCTCTCTCTCTCTCTCTCTCTCTCTCTCTCTCTCTCTTCAACCTAGGTCGCCATGTCTCTTCTAATGCAAGACACCTTCTCTATCCCTCAGTACTTCTCTCTACAATTTGAGAGGCCGTATCCTTCAAGTCACATGGTGATCCTACTGTTGCTGGTGCCACATAAACTGTACCTTGTACACTCTGTAAAGTGGTTGGCATTATGAAGGGCATCCAGCTGTAGAAATCTTGCCAAAACAGATAGCAGGGCTTGGTGCAGTCCTACCATCCTACCCATGCATGGAAAATGAATGTTAAATGATGATGATGATGATGTAGTGAACATGTAGAGGATCATCTAAACTGTGACTTCTCAGTCGATGATTTTGATATATGTTGTTGTGTCTGGGGTGAGCCATTTTCTTTTAATGCCATATTAATTAATTACACTCACCAGTTCAATTCCCACTCATTTACTTCTTTATTGAATTTTTTTTAAAAATTGAAAATTGAAAATTTTTAAAAATTTAGAAAATTAAATGAATAAATAAATGAGTGGAAATTGAACCAGTGAGTGTTAATTAATAAGACATTAAAACAGAATGATTCTCCCCAGATACAACAAAAAATGCTTCAACACATGAATTCACATGAAGAATCTTGCAAATCAAATACAAAAACGAAATATATATATATATCACGTGACTGACCAGACCATCAGATGTTGTTACACATTGCTGGTCACAATGCATTCGCATTGTTTTAGCCTTCGAAGGACGCCACCCCGCTGGCTAAACGAGCAGGCCAACAGAAGAAAGAGTGAAAGAAAGTGTGGTGAAAGAGTACAGCAGGGATCACCACCCCATGCCGGAGCCTCGTGGAGCTTTTAGGTGTTTTCACTCAATAAACACTCACAACATCCAGTCTGGGAATCGAAACCATGATCCTACGACCACGAGTCCGCTGCCCTTACCACTGGGCCATTGCGCCTCCACATATATATATATTACTAAACATTTCAACTACATGTACTTATCATGATTGGTGCCTGATGAACATACGCATATACAGGAAACTATTAGTAGCACGATAAGTACATGTAGTTGAAACGTTTAGTAATATTGAACTCTTATTGGATTGGAGTACTCTTTGTATTGAATTTTACGCAGTTAATTTCTCATATATATATATATCATCATCATCATCGTTTAACGTCTGCTATATATATATATATATATATATATATATATTATTAAAATTATAATTTAGGGTATCTAAGAGATACCTTTAAATAATAACTATTACCTTTGAAGGTTTTTATTCCCATGCTGGCCACTTGATATATTCAATATTTAAATAATGATCTTATCCTTATTTATATATATATATATATATTATATATATATATATAATATATATATATATATATATATATATGTATACCATCTCTCTTTCCCATGTTCCAACTTTCAGTGTTGGCACTGTTAATGTAGGCACATTGAAAGGTAGGTCTAGCAAGATTGTTGAGATGCTTGAACTGATGTGTGTTGATGTATGTTGCACCCAAGAAATAAGGTGGAGAGGAGCTTCAGCCAGGTTCCTCACAGGCAAGACACATAGGTATAAGATCTTCTGGGAAGGTAACAGCAACAGGGTAGGTGGTGTGGGCATACTTCTTGCAGAGAAATGGGTGGATAAGGTCGTAGAGGTAGTCAGAATGTGTGATAGACTACTTAAGCTTAGGCTAGTCCTGCAGAACAGTATAGTGACAATTATCTCTGCCTATACTCCACAAGTTGGTCTACCAGATGAACAGAAGGACCACTTTTATGATATTCTTCTGCAGGCTACCTCAAAGACAAATGATAATGATCCAATCTTTGTGGCTGGGGATTTCAATGGGCATATTGGATGTCAGTCCAATATCTTCCATGGAGTTCATGGGGGCCATAGAATTGGTTCCCAAAATGAAGACGGAACAAGGCTACTAGAGTTTTGTGATGCAAATAACTTATTGATCTGCAACATCAACTTCAGGAAGCCAGCCAGCTACCTGATAACCTACCAATCAGGTGACTCTGCCAGCTAGATCGATTACATTCTCACCAGACAGTGGGATTCATGGTTGCTCTTAAATACAAAGACCCTCCCTGATGTAGAATGTACCACCCAGCATAGACTAGTCATTAGTGACTTTAGACTCCAAGCCAGAAGGATACCAAGAAGCAGACCAATCTGAAAAGAAGGATTTGGAAGCTTAGGGACCCTTCATATAGTCAGAGATTTAGGGACATCCTAATTGGGAAATTTGAGAAGGAGGGGGAACTACAGACTTGTGACATAGAGAGCAACTGGAATTCCTGTGGGACAGGTTGCTGAGTGCCACAGACCAAATCTGTGGCTGGTGCAAAGTCCCATCCAGACCTAGGTATGGATATGGTGGTAGAACAATGCTGCAGACAAGGCCATTAAATCAAAGAAACCATCCTGGAAGGCCTAGAAGAGTAGGAGTGGCAAGGAACTCTATCTGATAGCCAGAAAGGAAGCTAGGAGACAGGTATTTCTAACCAAGAGAAAGCAGAAAAGAAGTTTGCATATGTTCAGCAACATGAGGACCAAAAACTTGAAGTATTTCGGATTGCAAGACAGTGTGTAAGAGAAAATTATGATGTCATTGGTGAGAAGTGTGTCTGCATTTAATGGTTCTGCTAAGAAAGAGATCTGCAAATGCCATTATGAAAGACTTTTGAATATGGAGAATGAATGAGAAGAGGAGAGTTTGCCAAATGTTGACCAAATTGAGGGATCAGCTCTCTGAATCGACAGTACCTTGATAGCTAAAGCAATTAAGGATATGAAGACAGGGTAAGTGCCCAGGCCATCAGGAATCACTGTTGAGATGCTTAAAATATCTGGTGGTATGGAGTTTGGTCTAGTCACCTGTATTGTAAATGAGGTGTTTCACGAAGGAGTCATATCCAGTGACAGGTGTAGCAGCACCATAGTCAACTGCTACAAAGGTAAAGGTAATGCCTTTGATAGAAATAATTACAGAGGTATCAAATTGTTGGATCAAGTGATGAAAGTTATGGAGAGGGTCATAGCCAAACTAATTAGGGAGAGAATTAATCTAGATGAGATACATGATTTTGTGTCAGTTAGAAGCACCACTGATGCTATATTCCTGGTAAGGCAGCTGCAGGAGATATATATAGCCAAAGATAAACCTCTGTACTTGGCTTTTGTTGTCTTGGAGAAAGCTTTTGACAGGGTTCCCCAATCCCTTATCTGTTGGTCAATGCAGAAACTAGGGATAGACAAGTGGCTGGTGAGAGCTTTACAAGCCATGTACAAGATGCTACCAATAAAGTGAGGGTTGGCAATGAGTACGGTGAAAAATTGAAGGTTCAAGTAGGGGTTCACCAAGTATCAGTCCTCAGCCCCTTCTTGTTCATCATAGTCTTCCAGGCAATAACAGTTGAATTAATCTCCTCTATGCTGGTGACCTTGTTCTTATAGCTGAATCACTATCAGAACTAGAGAAGTCCCAAGTATGAAAGCTAGGTCTAGGATTGAATGGCCTTAGAGTTAACCTAGCAAAGGCAAAATCTTGGTAAGTAGGAAAGCAAACAAATCACAAACCCCTTCAGGTAGATGGCCCTGCTTGATCTGTAGTAAAAGCATAGGTAGAAACTCCATAAGATGTACCCAGTGTAAGTTTTGGACACATAAGAGGTGCAGCAATATCAGAGAAAGGTTAACACAGAAAATAGCTTTTGTGTGTGGAAGATGCACAGGTACAATAAACACCAAAAATGTACAGAAAATAGACTCCATCAACTGCCAGCGGGGTAAGCTAGAGGTAGTAGATAGCTTCCGTTATCTAGGTGACCAAGTTAGTAGTGGAGATGGATACTCCAAGAGCATAGCTGTGAGAATAAGATTATGCTGGGCAAAGTTCAGAGAGCTCCCACCTCTGCTGGTAACAAAGGGCCTCTCCCTCAGAGTGAAAGGCAGATTGTATGATGCCTGTGTGCAAACAGTTATGCTACATGGCAGTGAAACATAGGCTATGACAGCCGAGGACATGTGTAGGGTTGAAAGAAATTAAACCAGTATGCTTTGCTGGATGTGCAATGTCAGTGTGCATGTTCTACAAAATTAAGCATCTTGAGAGAAAAGTTGGGCATAAGAGATATCAGATATATATAAGATATATATATATATATATATATGAGATATATATAAGATCATCTTTTTTGAAAATTTTGTGTCAATGCTGACGAACAATATATAAGACTTCATTTGCATACTGATGACCGTTTGCTATCTAAAGGCAACTGCTTGGAAAAATTTGTAAACTTATTTAATACAATAGTTGTATTCTTATGAACAGAAAAAATCTCAGACTTAGCCACTGAAATTCAAGTTCAAAAGACAAACATACACTATCTTAGTTGGATTTTCCATAAGCTGAACAAGGCCTCTCTTCTGCTGCAGGGAAAAATGATAACACTGATAGACTATAAATGGGTGATGGGAGCTTTTGTTGAAAAACTCCATCTTTTTCAAATCAATTTAAAACTAAGACAGTTTCATTATATACCCAAACTAGCAGAAATCGACTTATGTGAAAATGACATTGGTATTTATTGCAACCACCTGTCTGGCTAGAAACTAGATCTGCTGATTTATTTAACTTCATTATTCAGCCATGGATTATTGACCCATTCAACTACGATCCTCACAGTGCACACAAAAATATCCCAGAGGAAGTCATCAAGATAAAATGTAATGATAAATTTCAAATTGAGTTCAATAAAGAAAGATTGTCAGAGATCTGTTGATGTATGATGCTTGAATGGAGACATGTTGATGTATGTTGTGTACAAGAGGTAAGATGGAGAGGAGCTTCAGCCAGAGTCCTCACAAGCAGAGTACATAGGTATAAACTCTTCTGGGAAGGTAATAGTGATGGAATAGGGGGTGTGGGCATATTTCTTGCGGAGAAATGGGTGGATAAGGTCATAGAGGTAGTGAGGGTGTGTGATAGAGTACTTAAACTCAGGCTAGTCTTGCAGAATGGTATAGCTACAATTATCTCTGCCTACGCTCCACATGTGGACTACCAAATGAATAGAAGGATCACTTTTATGATATTCTTCTGCAGGCTACTTCAAAGACGAATGATAATGATCTCATCTTTGTGGCTGGAGATTTTAATGGGCATGTCAGACAGCAGTCTGGTATCTTCCATGGTGTATATGGGAGCCATGGAGCTGGTACCAGAAATGAAGAGGAAACTAGGCTTCTAGAGTTCTGCAATGCAAATAACTTATTGATCTGCAACACCAACTTTAGGAAGCCAGTCAGCCACCTGATAACCTATCAATCAGGTGACTATGCTAGCCAGATCAATTTCATTCTCACCAGATAGTGGGATGCATAGTTGCTGGAGAAGAATTTACCCTGCGACATAGATTAGTTATTAGTGACTTTAGACTTGAGGCCAGAAGGATGCCAAGAACTAGACTAATCTGGAAAAGAAGGGCTTGGAAGCTTAGGAATTCTTCACATGGTCAGAGATTTAGTGTTATCCTTACTGAGAAATTTGATGATAGGGAGGAGGAGCTACAGTCCTGTGACATTGAAGGCAGCTGGGAATTCCTGCGAGACAGCTTACTGAGTGCCACAGACCAAATCTGTGGCTGGTGCAAAGTCCCTTCCAGACCTAGGGTAACAAGGTGGTGGAACAATACTGTTGACAGAGCCATTAGTGCTTGGAATGCCTGGAAGAGTGGGGTATCAGGAGAATGTATCAGATAGCCAAAAGGGAAGCTAAGAGACAAGTTTTTTATAGCCAAGGGAGTAGCAGAAAAGAAGAAGTTTGCCAATGTTCAGCGATGTGAGGAATAGGGATCTGAAGTATTTCGGATTGCAAGACAGTGTGTGAGAGAAACCGTGATGTCATAGGAGAGAAATGTGTCCGTATGGATGATGGTGTTCTTGCATTTTATGATTCTGCAAAGAAAAGGGCTTGGAGAAGCGATTATGAAAGACTGCTAAATGTGGAGAATGAATGGAAGGAAGAGAGTCTGCCAAAGTTTGACCAAATTGAGAGACCAGCCACCTGAATCAACAGTATCCAGGTAGATAAAGCAATTAAGGATATGAAGATAGAGAAAGCACCTGGCCCAACAGGAATCACTGCTGGGTGCTTAAAATATCAGGTGGTGTGTGTTATAATCTTGTCACCTGCATCGTAAATCAAGTAGTTCGTGAAGGAGTCATACTCAATGACTGGTGTAGCAGCACCATAGTCAACTGCTACAAAGGGAAAAGTAATGCTTTAGATAGAAATAACTACAGGGATATCAAATTATTGGATCACGTGATGAAAGTTACAGAGAGGGTCATAGCCCAACTAATTAAGGAAAGAGTTAGCCTAGATGAGATGCAGTTTGATTTTGTGTCAAGCAGAAGCACCACTGATGCTATATTTCTGGTAAGGCAACTGCAGTAGAAATACCTAGCCAATGATAAACCTTTGTACTTGGCTTTTGTTGTCTTGGAGAAAGCCTTTGACAAGGTCCCCTGATTCCTTATCTGGTGGTCAATGGAGAAGCTGGGGATAGATGAGTGGCTGGTAAGAGCTGTACAAGCCCTCTACAGGGATGCTGTCAGCAAGATGAGGGTTGGTAACAAGTATAGTGAAGAATTCCAAGTAGAAGTAGGGGTTCACCTAGGATCAGTCCTCAGCCCCTTCTTAATCATTATAGTTCTCCAGGCAATAACAGAGGAATTCAATACAGGCTGCCTCTGGGAGCTCCTCTATGCTGATGACCTTGCTCTAATAGCTGAGTCACTGCCAGAACTGGAGACGAAGTTTAGGGTGTGGAAGAAAGGTCTAGAATCGAAGTGCCTTAGTTTTAACCTAGCCAAAACCAATGTCTTAGTAAGTAGGAAGGCTGTCAAATCACCCCCTCCCTTTCAGGTAGATGGCCCTGCTTGATCTGTAGAAAAGGCATGGGTAGAAACTCCATAAGATACCTGGTGTAAGCTATGGACACATAAAAGGTGCAGCAATATCAAAGGAAGGTTAACCGGGAAAATAGCTTTTGTGTGTGGCAGATGCACAGGGGCAATAAACACAGTAGATGTACATAAAACAGATTCCATCACATGCCAGGGGGAGAAACTAGAAGTAGTTAATAGCTTCTGCTACCTAGGCGACTAAGTCTGTAGTGGGGGACGGTTGCTCTGAGAGTGTAGCGACTAGAGTAAGAATTGCCTGGACAAAGTTCAGGGAGCTCTTACCTCTGCTGGCAACTAAGGGCCTCTCATTCAGGGTGAAAGGTAGACTGTATGATGCATGTGTGCAAACTGCCATGCAACACGGCAGTGAAACATGGGCCATGAATGCTGAGGACATGCTATGGCTTGAAAGAAATGAAGCTGGTATGATCCGCTGGATGTGTAATGTCAGTGTGCATATATGACAGAGTGTTAGCACCCTGAGAGAAAAGTTGGGCATGAGAAGCATCAAATGTGGTGTGCAAGAGAGGCAACTGTGCTGGTATGACTATCTGTTACATATGAATGACAACAGTTGTGTGAGTGCCACTCCCCAACTGTAGAAGGAACCTGTGGAAGAGGTAGACTCAGGAAGACATGGGATGAGGTAGTGAAGCATTACCTTTCAACATTGGGCCTTACAGAGGCAATGACAGGAAACCGGGACCTTTGGAGATATGCTGTGATTGAGAAGGACTGGCAACTAAGGTGAGATCACAGCCATGCATGTTCAGCCCTGTTAAGAATACCCCTGATGCGTCAGGCGATATGATATGCTTGAGAAGACTTGTTCAGTCAAGTAAAACCAGTATCGTAGCTGGGACCGGTGCCCCCTTACAGGTTCCCATGCTGGTGGCACATAAAAAGCACCATTCAAACGTGGTCAGTGCCAGATCTGCCTGACTGGCTCCCATGCCGGTGGCATGTAAAAAGCACCAACCGAACATGACTGATGCCAGTACCCACTGACTGGCTCCTGTGCCAGTGGCATGTAAAAAGCACCCTGTACACTCTCAGAATGGTTGGTATTACGTAGGGCATCCAGCTGTAGAAACTTTGCCAGATCAGATTGGAGCCTGATGCAGCCGCTGCCTCTCCAGACCTCAGTCAAACTGTCCAACCCATGCCAGCATGGAAAACGGACATTAATTGTTGATGATGATGATGATGATGATGAGACACTGTAAAATCACTAGATCCAAACTTGTGGTCACAAATGTCGAAAGTACTTTTGTGCTTTCCCAACATCATATCTTGTCGAAACTGGATTTGGTACTGTCAATCACATTTTGCAGAAAGAAAGAAACAGATTTGACATTATTTCATGTGGAGATATTCGTATCTGAGTAGCATTAAGCCTGACATTGAATTTTTAGCAGAGCATCACCAGTCTCAGAGCTCACAGTTGTATTTTAATTCACTTTAATTCACTTCTCTTTTGCTTTTACATGTACATAATTTTTTTAGTGCTGATTAGTCATAATTACATTATATTTAATATTTGTTATCATCTTTTGGTGGGCGAATATCAATTTTACATCAAAGACTGCTTTTAGTGGGCAATGGCCAGGAAAGGTTTGAGAACCACTACTCTATTCCATGATCTGTTTTTTTGGAATCACAATTTTCTAGGCAGATTGTCTTTGTATTTTACCTATTGATGCTACAGCAAGAATGAGTGAGATTTACACATTAAAAATAGAAATAATTGGGAGAGATTTGATTGCTTCACAAAAGTTTTGAGGGGTAAATGGGTAAGTATTGGGTCATACAAATATATGCAACACATGTTATTGATAATGATATCTCAAGAAGAAATAACTGAATAAGCTTGTTGAGGAAACACAAATCAAATATAATGGTTAATTTAGAATGAATAAATAAGCCTTTCTAATTTTTGACATAAAGCCAGCAATTTTGAAGAGAAGGGACAACTTCATTGCATCAAGCCCCCAATACTTAAGTGATATTTTATTTTATCAACCCCAAAAGGATGAAAGGCAAAGTTGATCACAGCAAGATTGGAACTCAGAATGTTAAGATCCAGAAAAAATGCTACCAACTATTTTGCCTGACATGTTTAATCATTCTATCTGCTCACCACCTTATAGAATGAGTAAATAGTAGAACCAGATTGAAAGACCATTATGGTGTAATTATGATGCATAGATGAAAAAGCAATTATAAACCTTTGACTTATAATATTTATATCTATGTAAGAACTAATTATTAATTAGAAGATTATTGAATGTGGCATGTTACCAGGAGTGTCTAATAATATTTGGTTTTGTATATACCTCTACATTCTGAGTTTAGATCCCACAACATTTGACTTGATTTTCTATTGTTTTGAAGCTAATAAGACTTCTCATCTAGAAAATTGGTTATGTAATTAGAGAAGAAATCATTTTTAGAAGTTATTGCATTTCATGAGGGTAGTGTATCTTTTTTTCTTTTTGGTCAGTGTCTTGTTTTCAATTCAGATTCCACTCAAGTTGGCAGTTTTTCATCCATTTGTATATAATAAGTACTTGTAAGATACGGGAGTTGATACAAATAACAGTGTACCTTCTTAGACAAAAGGCTCTTACAAATATAATTAAAAGTATCCATCATTATAATTGCTGTTGTAGTTGTTTCTGTTGCTGTTGTTGTTGTTGTTGCACCTTCTACAGCTGCTGCAGCAATAGTATCATTTTCATTTTTAACCAAGTTAGATTATATGCCTGTTTTGGATATTAAGCAACAATGTGGAATTAGTTTTTGTTTTTGTGAGCATGTGTGAATTATTATTTGCCATTGTTATGTACAGACATGTGATACAGATATATATATGTATTAGTTATATATATATATGTGCATATATTAGATAGATATATGTGTATTGGTTATTGGTTGGATAGAATTGTTGGTTATTCTTGTTGTTTTCATCAATGTCTCTTTGTTTTCTTTGTTACACAAAGGTTTTTTTTTTCTTTCTCTCATATATGTGTAGAGAGTAAAAGTACATTAAAACATTTTTCTTATTTCATCAATATTCTTCCTCATTATTCTTAATACTATTGAAACTATGGTATTATCTATGCCTTAATCTTATCTCAGTTTCTAAGTCTTTATATTTTGCAAAAAAAAAAAAAGTTTAGTTTGTTTCAAGATATATTTCTGTTTGCATAATTAACTTTATTTATATTTGATTTTTTTTTTATTTACTGTAAATGGTTGACTAGCTTGGCTAATATATTTCTGTCTGTATATCCACCAATGTTCCATAGTATCATTAGCCATGGTTACAGTTCCTTCCTCCTGGCCAAAGAATGCAAAAATAACAGAAGACAAAAAATAAAGAAAAGAAACAAACAAAATGTGCTATTTGTTTCTACTTTCTCAGTTTTGAGCTTATGAGGGAGACTTAGTGTAGATGCTTGAGCTATTAGAAATAGCAACTAAATCTCATCCAAATCACACCCTACTATCTTTAAAAAGAAACAACAGGACACATTGGATAATACAGTCCTAATTACAACTATGACAAATACAACAAAATGATGGGATGATCACAGGCTGAATGTTTTGATCATACATCTGCTCAGTCAAGGCTGAACAATAATTTACTCAACTTTGTAATCATACCATTTTACAATTTAGCAGTGTCTGAAGATTTAAATACTCCTGTTTCTTTTTCTTTCTTCTTTGTTTTATTTATTTATTTATTTATTTTAGAACTATTATTATTAGCATAAAGCAATACACTTACCACCACATTCCAACCTCTGGTCTACAGATGTCCTGTCTCCTCTCTTTGTTTCTGCTACAGTGGATTCTACTACTTGGAAGTGGCTGGTCTCATGCCACACCTCTATTCAAACACTGCTAAACCCTTTGCTACACAAATGTTTTTCTCCTCTTTCATATATGTGTAGAAAGTAAAAATATATTGGGACATTTTTCTCATTTCATCAATATTTACAGGAATGACTGTGTAGTAAGTAGCTTGCTTACCAACCACATGGTTCCAGGTTCAGTCCCACTGTGTGGCACCTTGGGCAAGTGTCTTCTGCTATTGCCTCGGGTAGACCAAAGCCTTTTGAGTGGATTTGGTAGCTGGAAACTGAAAGAAGCCCGTCGTATATATGCATATGTATATCTATGTGTGTGTTTGTTTGTGTGTCTGTGTTTGTCCCCCCAACATCACTTGACAACCAATGCTGGTATGTTTACATCCCCGTATCTTAGCGGTTCAACAAAAGAGACTGATAGAATAAGTACTAGGCTTACAAAGAATAAGTCCTTGGGTCGATTTGCTTGACTAAAGGCAGTGCTCCAGCATGGCTGCAGTCAAATGACTGAAACAAGTAAAAGAGTAAAAGAGAGTACTCTTCTTCATTATTCCCATTACTCTTATTACTATGAGGATTAAGGTGCTATCCTTGCCACAATCTTATTATCTCAGTTTCTAATCTTTATATGTGTCACTTATATCGTACCCATTACTCTCTAGGTCTGCCTCTAGTTATTCGTTCCTAGAGCACAAAAGAAGCTTAATAATTATGAAGTATTGATGCTGGTATCATGTTAAACACACTAGTCCTAAAACCATGTAAAAATCACTAGTGCTGGTGCCACATAAAAAGCACCCAGTACACTGTAAAGTGGTTGGCATTAGGAAGGGCATTCAGCTGTAGAAACCAAACCAAAAGCAAACTCTGGAACCTGGTGCAGCCCTTGGTTTTTCTAGCTCTTGTCAAGCTGCCCAGCCCATGCCATCATGGAAAACAGATGTAAAATAATAATGGAGATAATGATTACAAAGAAGAAGAAGAAAAAGAAGTAGTAGTAGTAGTAGTAGTGGTGGTGGTGGTGGTGTGGTGGTGGTGGTGGTGATATTTCTAAAGATTTGTTAGTGAGGAGGGTTTGGTTGTAGTAGGGGACACGCATGTTAAAAATGTCCTCCTTAGTGGGGAGGTTGTTAATCTTAATGGGATTGCCTTTGACAAATTCTATTTAAAATGGATTTAGGGTAATTAGATTGGATGTTAATATAATCCTTTCTACTATAGGCAACAAGACCTGAAATTTGGGGGAGAGGGATAGTTGATTACATCAACCCCAGTATGCAACTGGTACTGAATTTATAGGCAAAGTTGACCTTGGCAGAATTTGAACTCAGAATGCATTGGATGTTAATATAATGTAGAGATTCATATGCTTATGGTAGTATAAGCTTCTAGTGAGTCAAGAAAGTGCTATTTTATTGTCATGGATTAGCACAGTTGTGCTTTGGCAACTGCATCCAATCAGAGCTGGTTGCATAACTATAAATTCAGTGTCATCTGTCCAGAAAGGAATTCTGTTCCAGTCAGCAGTTAGCAGGAGACTTCAACATGAGTACAACTGTCTCCAATGGAACTTCAGAAGGACACTACTCCTGACAGCATTACTTCAACATGAGCAGCTGTGTTATTTCACTGACTCAATGCTGTAAACTACAGGATTACATTAAGCTCACACAGCAAATCCCATTATTCCCTATGGATGGAACCTGCCTGTTTAAACTTCTTACTACCTTTATTGTGGTATGCTTCTACCCATTTGTGTAATAGTAAGTTCAAAGGCCTTCCTTGATTCCTACATACAACAATTGCCTACTCTCATTGCAACCCAAATAAATTACGATGTTTGTTCTAATATAGCCATCTGATGTATTTTCTCAATGCTTCACAGATGCAACTGTTTCATTGACTTTCAACATTATTTATTTATTTGGTAACATGCTAAAATTGGTAACACTTTACTCAAGTTACATTTGAACACAGAAAAAAAACTCCATTATAAGCTGGATTATAAGTCTAGAGAAATGTTTAAGAAATGAGCTACTTTAGTGCTATTTTTGAAAGAGGTCTTTCTTGCTGTTAAAATAATATCAATGTCAGAGCAAGAGAGGTATGCAGGTTTCTTACCAAATATTAAATCTTTGGAGAATGGGGGAGACAGAAGCATAATAATTTAGAGATATTGAACAGGAGAAAAGTGATATAAGCTTTGTTAGGGAAAGTGTGAAACCAAGTGATCATATACCCCATGCTGTTCTAGTAAAAAAGTGTATCTTTTACTATAGGGATAATCTTATCAAAAATGTGTATTCTAACACATCCCAAGTCAGATTTAGTGAGGCAAATAAGTCTGATCAATGGCTTATTAGAGAAATCTGGCTACAGGATGAAGCGAGGGGAGTCTAGATGTGTAGCGTTTACTCTTTCTCCCTGGGTAAAAGGTAGGTACCTCATCTTGGATGCCTCTGTCTGTGACTCCTTTGCTCCTTCTCACATCCTGGATGTCACAGTAAGTGGGAGGGAAACTGCTTCTGTAGCTGAATGGAACAGAACCTTTAAATATCAAGACTTGTCAGTGAACCATTTCTTCCAGCCTGTTGTGTTTGAGACATTTGGAGGGGCTGGACCACTAACAGCAAAGTTTTTTATCATTGTTGGCAGCTCACCTTACCAAAGTGTCAAGTGATGCCTGTGAAGGTGCTTGGTTATTCCAACACCTAAGCCTCATTATTACCCATGGTAATTCTGCGAGCATGTTGGCTTACTTCAGTAGGTTCTGTTGAACCTCGCAGTGTGCAACCAATTGAAGCACTTAGTGTTGAATTGATGCTTTTTCTGTCTTTCTTCCTCTTTTTCTTCTTTCTTCTCTTTATTTTCTTTCTTCATTCAGGCTTGTGTTTTCTTCAGTTTTGGATTTGAATTTTAATGTGGTTTTGTATTATATATGTATCACACACATTATGTTATATATTATATATGTATCATATACATTCATGTTATATATGTAATTATTAAATTATCTAAATTTTCAATAAAGTCACATCCCCCCCAAAAATAGAAACAATATTCTATGCACAAGTTCTTATAAGTTACACTGCTGATCATTAATCTTCTTAAGTATATTCTGATTAGCTTCTGTGTAGTTCCTCTTTAGTTCCTTGGTGATGAGATCCAGCTACATATTATTTAGGAGAGTGTATAGGTTTCCAGTTTTGTCTGAGAATATGTATTCATTTGGAAACTTTTTAATCTTAGAAATAAACCTGGAGGGATCCTTGAAAATATTAATGTGTTTGAAAAATTTCATATTCTTGATCATGTGGAGTGAGTTACTTTCAAATAAGCAAGGTTTTATAAACCTTTTTTTTTATATGTAATTAAAGTATACTTTATTCATAGAGTTATTGAATTTGAGCCTACCATCACATATATCCAATGGCATCATTATATTTTTTTCTGGTGCAGTAATCCCATTTAAATATCTTGAGGGGGAAGAGGAGTGTCCTTGGATAAAGTGTCTAAAAATTGTTTATCCATAGTGTGTGATATCAGTAGGTAGTAGTCAGTAAATGGAGCCTAGAGACTGGAATAAAGTATGTGTTTACAAACTTCTATGTAAATATACTCCTTACATCTACTTTTGTTTATCTGCCATTCTTACTTCCATACCCACTCAACAAAGATTGTTCTCATAGTCAATTTCCTACACCAGTACCAGATTTATTGAATAGTACTTGGTGACTGTATATAATATATATATATAATATATATATATATATATATATATATAGGCACAGGAGTGGCTGTGTGGTAAGTAGCTTCCTTACCAATCACATGCTTCCGGGTTCAGTTCCACTGTGTGGCACCTTGGGGAAGTGTCTTCTACTATAGCCTCGGGCTGACCAAAGCCTTGTGAGTGGATTTGGTAGACGGAAACTGAAAGAAGCTTATCATATATATGTATATATATATATATATATATATATATGTATGCATATGTTTGTGTGTCTGTGTTTGTCCCCCCAACTTCGCTTGACAACCGATGGTGGTGTGTTTACATCCCCATCATTTAGCGGTTTGGCAAGAGAGACTGACAGAATAAGTATTAGGCTTACAATAGAATAAGTCCTGGGGTTGATTTGCTTGACTAAAGGCGGTGCTTCAGCATGGCCACAGTCAAATGACTGAAACAAAGAAAAGAATAAATGAATATATATATATATATATATGACAGGTTTCCACACAGTTACCATATACTAAATTTCATTTAAAAGATATTGGTCAACTTGGTACCATGATAGAAGACATGTGCTGTAGGTTTGAACCTGGAAGTATGAGTTTCTGAAGCAAACTACTTAGCCCTTCATCTTATATCTATTAAAAGCAAATATGTGAATACTTCAGTTTGCACGACACTAGCAAGAGATAATTTGCAAAAATGGAAGGTTGTGAATAATGAGCAATTGTAATCTTGAAAATAAAGCTTGTTAATTTTTGTTATAATTGGATGCACATAGCAAAGTTTCAGGCCATGTAATTCTATGCAAGTAGAACTAATTACCAATTTGTAGCTGTCTTATTTTTGACTCCAGAAAATTCTCTGACTAAATCAAACCAGTTTGTCTTTTCTCATTGAAAATTTCTTAGATGAAATTTTTCAGACAAATAGCTTGTATAAATGTGCTAATGTTTACGGAGATTAGTTGAACAATTAATAAGAAAATACCATTGTGTAATCAATTATCTGCCTGAACAAAATAATTTCAAGGAAGTCAGACAGGTCTGGTTGAAACTAAAATTAGTAGATCAGGCAATGCTTGTCAGAAAAGCTCTGCTGCAACAAAACTCCAACTCATCCTCTTCCTCCTCATCATCAAAAATCATCAATGTTTTCACATGTATTTTTGTTTTTGTTATGGGTTGGACCAGTCTACACCATTCTTTGTGATCCTCTATCATCATGTCTGTAAATCCCAGCATTGTACAATCTGATCTCATTATCTTTCATTTCCTCCTTTGTTATGATCCATACACATTACATTTCTATATCACTTTAACACCTTTCCTGCATAAATGAACTGGTAAACTTAATGACTTGTTGCTCTCTAATACAAATCTATTTGCTCTTTGTGTTTCATATAAATTAATGTTGCAAAATCCAATAGATGAAATTCAACTAAAACATGCGTAAATGTGTGATTAAGAAGCTTGTTTTGCAACCATGTGGACTGGGTGCATTTTTATTTCACAACACCATGAGCATGTGGTGTCAATCTTCACCTTTGGTTGATTACCTTCTGCTCATATTTAGACATAAGATTAAAAAAAAAATATTGTTTGCACTTTTCCTTTCATTTTGATTGGTTGGTTGACTTTCTGTTCATTATCAGATGCCTTGCTTCTAGGTGTATACATAGTGCCAGGCTTGATTTATTCTAGGAATTGTTATTTCTAAACTACAGAAATATTAAACTAGTTTTCATTTGTAAAGATGAAGTTAACAATATGAAAAATTATAAACACCCTTTCTCTAACTCTAACACATAAGCATTTGAAACTGCAATATCCAGCTAAATAATCTACCTGTTTAATGTTCAAACTGGCCAGATGCAGTCTCTCGTACCTTCCATACTTTGTCATTCTAAAAAATAAGCTACCACATCTCAAAGATACAAGATAACATATGATTAACTCAAAATAATGTGAATATATAAGCATTCAGGATTAAGGCATTTAAATATTTAGTTATATATTTCATAATATTCAGGTACTCTTTGAATATGTTCAAATTGGAATCCTAGAATTAGGTAACACTTGCACTGCAAGCAAGCTTGAATTATATGTTTATTATGCTATAATGTTATTTCTAATAGATTGCCAAAAATAGGGCTTAATCTTTACTAAATTCTATTTTTAATTAATTTTAATGAATTAAAATTCTAATGTTGTTTCACCTATCATTCCTGGCCAGAATTAATCATGAAGATAATAATTTTTTTCCCTCTTCACTATGAGTGTAATTTTAGTTAATTAAAACTCCTAAGCTTACGACATTAATTATGTTAATGCCCTCTTAACTACTTCTACAGTAGCTTCAGATTCTTGAATTTTTACTCCAGCTTTTAGGTTTCTATCAGTACAAAATTTCAGTTAGTCTATTTTCTTATTCGTTTCATTTGTAAAGGCACAAGCATGGCTGTGTGGTAAGTAGCTTACTTACCAACCACAGTGGGTTCAGTCCCACTGTGTGGCACCTTGGGCAAGTTTCTTCTAATATAGCCTTGGGCTGACCATAACCTTGTGAGTGAATTTGGTAGACTGAAACTGTGAGAAGCTCATTGTATATATATATATATTATATATATATATATATATATATATATATATATATATATATATATATATATATATATACACGCGTGTGTGTGTGTGTGTGTGTGTTTGTTCTCCCCAGCATCTCTTGACAACTGATGCTGGTGTGTTTATATTCCCGTAATCTAGCAGTTCAGCAAAAGAGACTGATAGAATAAGTACTAGGCTTACAAAGAATAAGTTCTGGGGTCGATTTGCTCGACTAAAGGCAGTGCTGCAGCATGGCCGCTGTCAAATGACTGAAACAAATAAACGAATAAAAGAATAAAAGCTTGAAAGCTACACTGCAGAGGACTAATTAGTCCTGAAGCCCAAAACTAAAGTGAGCTAAATAGCATGACTATAATATGTCTATAATGACTATATGCCCTATTGGTGCTTGATCAGAGGTTAAGTACAGGTGAGAACTAATTCTATAATGCAATCATTTTATTGTTCCAATCCCAAGTTGAATTCCAACAGTTGGCCAATTTGTCCCAAAGTTCTTATCTCAACATAAAATTAATGAAGCAAATGTCATTTATCTCCCTCTTGATCTCTGATGTCATCTGATAAATGCCAACTAAGATAGCATGAATCAATCAAGCTTTACTTGCTAGAAATAGCAACCCAAACGCTTTTAAATCAGATCCCAATGCTGGATGTTCAAGAACCAAATGAAGAGCAGATTTTCAATCCCAGGATCATCCTGATTCCAAAATGGCATGAAATGTCTGTGTAGAGTAAATGTAGACTGCATTTAACTATAGAGCCATACTTCTTTTCATTCTGAATTCAAAAATTCTACTGAAATCAACTTTACCTTCCATTTTTCTAGGAACAATAAGTACCTGTCAGTTATTAAGATTGATATAATCAACAGTTCTCTTCCCACTCCCCAAATTACTGACATTGTTCCTACATTATAAATCATCATCTTCCACATCATCACCATCATAATAATAATAGTGTTCATTATTATTTAACTGAATTTAATACATTAATTGCTAGAATGGTGCACAAAGTGGTTTGCACTATTTAGTTATGTAGAAAGCATAAATTCAACTAAAAGATGAAATACAGAATAATTTGGTGAAGATAATTTTTATTATTCTATTATAATCATGAAATAGAAAAATATATTCTCAACAAGTCAGCCTGTTAATGGGACTGTGACAAGTGTGATTAGTTAGATAAAATTGTTGTTAATATTTAAAGTGGTTGCAATTTCCATGTCAAGAATGTACAAAATACAGTGAAATGTTTTGAAAGACAGAAATGAAAACAGTATTCCACAAAATATGTTGTTGACATATCTATAAATAAATGTTTTTGTGTGCATGCAAATGAATGAACAATAGATGTGCGTATAAAATGTAAATATATGTATGACATCTTATGTTTTTGTTGAAAGCTGGCTGGAAAGTAATGTAATATTGTTCTTATAGAAAGCTCTGTACTGTTTTATTTGTGCAAAATAAACTGAAGGATCTGAAACTTGTAAGAGCTGCTGACTGTAAATTGTTGAACCTTTTGAATGTTAGTTGTTGTGTAGTGACACCCTGGATCTGATCAGCTTCTGGAAAAAAGGCTGCACTGGTACTCAGTTGTTCAATAAGTATGAGTTGTTGGCTGCTGCTGCTACAACTTCTACTGTTGTTACTATGCAAACTGATACTACTGTGTGAGCTCTTAGAAATGGTCATGCATACTTGAGCTAGTATTGCTACTGCTAACACTATCAGTGATTTAGGTGTGTTTCTTAAAATGGCGTTGCACTAATCACTATTTTGATTTTTGGAAATGACTGTAATTATATTAGTACTGATGTTGCTAAGTCAGCTGTTACTGCCACCAGTGATTAGGCATGCCAGTTAATATAGTATTACACTAATCACTGATTGGATGAGAAAAATAGCTCAATTGATTTAGCCATAAATTAAATCTGTGAGTGTGAGTTCACTTTCCTAGCATGCCATAAATGCGCTTTAGCTTTTTAAGAGAGATTTGCTATTATGTTCCTATATGTTCTGAGTTTAAACCTCCCAAGGTTGACTTAACTTTTTGTCCATAAAGTTATTCCATATAACATAGTGCTTACATCCGTCTGTATAGAATGTTGGCTAAAAAACCTATAGATATATTCTGTAGCACAATATACCATTTAAACAAAATACTGCTTACACATTACTAATTTTATTAATAGAAATAGTTGTCAAGAAAGCATTAAGCATTCATCATCATCATCATCATCATCATTACTGTTTAATGTCCGTTTTCCATGCTAGCATGGGTTGGACGGTTTTGACTGAGGGCTGGCTGCACCAGGCTCCAGTCTTGATCTGGCAGAGTTTCTACAGCTGGATGCCCTTCCTAATGCCAACCACTCCGAGAGTGTAGTGGGTGCTTTTTACGTGCCACCTGCACAGGGGCCAGTCAGACGGTACTGGCAATGACCTCGCTCGAATCTTTTTACACGTGCCACCGACACAGGTGCCAGTGAAGCAACGTTGGTAATGATCACGCTCGAATGGTGCCCTTTTACGTGCCAAGGGTACAGAAGCCAGTTGGCTGCTCTGGCAACGATCATGCTCGGATGGTGTTCTTGGCACCCTACTAGCACAGGCATAAGTGCCAGTAAAGCATTATATATGTAAATTCAGTTTATCCATTTCATATGGGATCTCAGTAGTAATGGGTTTAGAGGCAGTGTCTTCATAAGCATTTAAATAAAGTTCTTCATGCTGATGAAAACCTAATGTGGGATTGAAACTAGTGTGGTCAAACCCTTTTTTTCTGTCCATGAAATACAGCATATAAAATCAATGTGTTTACATTTACCTTATAATACAATATTGACCAAAACTCTGTAGGAAAGCATTAAAGCAAAAAACATTTAATACACCAGTAATTTACTTATGTTTCATCCACTCTGAAGTATCTGTATGTTGGCAAACAAATTGTGCCCTGCACAACTTGTTGAAGCATTTATATGATAAACAGTTGTAAAATGCTGTATTTTCCTGGTATCTAGCTATTTGCAGAATCATTAGCATACTGGGCAAAATGCTTAGTGGCATTTTGTCTGTCTTTACATTCTGAGTTCATATTCCACTGAGGTTAACTTTGCCTTTCATCCTTTGAGGATCAATAAATAAAGTACCGGTTGAACTTTGGGATTGATGTAATCGACTTTGCTCTTATCCCAAACTTTCTGGCCTTGTGCTAAAATTTGAAATTATTATTATTATTATTATTATTATTGAGTGAGAGAGCAGTGCATGCCATCAAAGTGATACTGGGGTAAAATATACAAAGCCCAGTATACCCATTATGACTACCCGTCTGATAAGGGTACACCAGGCACATGCATCAGAACCATATGTGCGCGACATGGTGATCTCATATCAAGATAAACAGCGCATGACCTTGCAGGTGGGGCTCAGTTAGAATTTTCTTCTGGTTGAATAACCCATCCCACTCAAAAGGTCTCTGAATAAGGGTCGTTTAAGGATGTTGAACAAACCACCCATGTTTCCAAAGGTGAATTATCTAAACCTCTAAGAATTCCTTTCAACACATGGCTATGATGCTCACACACTACTTCTGCTCATGATCAGAGATGCACATATCACCAGCCACTAAGGGACATGCTCAACTGGTTATGGTCAAACAACTGACAAGCAAATCTTTGGTATTGAGCAGAATATTTGCTGTAGCTCATCTTTTATACCAAGACAAAACAATGTACATGACAACACTTCCAATCAGTTAAGATCAGGAGCCACTGCCTGGTACTGTATTAGGGCATATTATTTTTATTGTTGTTATTATTATTATTATTATTATTATTATTATTATTAGGGTAGTGGATTGATAGAGCCATTAGAACATTGAACAAAATATCTTGCAGTTTTTATTCTAGCACTTTGTGTTCTGAGTTCAAATCCTGCTTTTATCACCCCATTGTTGATAAAATAGAGTACCAGTAAATTGACTAACCTTAATTTTCTGGCCTTATTGTGCCTATGTTATAAATGATTATCCTTAGTGAGTAGTTCTAGTCTCTCTATATGAGTAATCTTCAAGACTCACTGTAAACTTTGTAGTTTATAAATTTATTTTCTTCCAGAGACTTTTTGCTGCTTTATCTGAAAATAATCAACAGCTGTCTCTGATGTGTTATTGGAACCACTTTGACTATTTTTGCTATACTGTTTGGATATTTATCTATAATCTTTTAATACCCAAGATATATTAAGAGTAATTTGCTACTGATCTTCTCCACTTATAAGAATAAAGAAATTGAAATAGATGAAACCATATTTACTAAAGAATTTTACATTTTGAATGAAAAATATCAATTTCCTTTCACTTCTTTGATTGAGTCAAAGCTGTACAAAAATAGTGTAACAATATTCCATTACATTTTATGATAGTGATGAGATGATGGTTGCTGAAGTTCTGACTAAAAACATTTCTACTGACACTGCACCAGATTTTCTCTATCCAGTTCCATTACAGCACATTCTTTTCCTTTGGTAAAAAAAAAAAAAAATTAAATTTTAAAAAAATGAAGAGGAAGAAGGTCTTGGCATATTTTAATAGTATTGCCAAGCTTCGAAATTGACAGAATTTTTGTTAAGAAAAATACTCAGAGCAGAGTATCTCTTTCTGTTTTACACATGCACACACATGCATACATGCGCGCACACAAACACACACATACACACACAGTTATGGGTATAGATGCAGATATTGATAGATGTGTGTGTGTGTGTGAATAGTAAATTTTTTTTTAATGCTAATTTTGGAAATAAAATGACATTTTAAGTACCACTCTTCTTCTGTAAGATATTCCAGATCTGCCTGTACTGTGAATTATCCTAGTTCTCCATGTATTAAAAAACTAAATCGACTGAAAGCACTTTTGTTCAAATGTTCTTATGGTTATATTGATTTCTTATCACGGCATAAAAGAGTTGCAACTGGATGATAGAATGTTGGTCTGTTGGTGAAAGGGTCAGTGGTTTTGATCCAGTTATTAATGTTATACTATGTCCCTAGCAGAGACTTAGTTCTTAATTACTCAACTCACTAACCTTAAATAGGTACCATGTTGCAGTATAGCCCACTAGTATAAGTAGAAATACAGTGTGCGATTAATAAGTGTTTCAGTAACTCAACTGTACTTATGTGTTTAGCTTGGAGAAGGTGGTATCAATTATACTCACTTGCCACCACCACCACCACCACCACCACCACCATCATCATCATCATCATTTTAGTGTCTACTTTCCCATGCTTGCATGGGTTAGGTGAAATTTGTTAATGCAGATTTTTCATGGCCAATTACATTTTTATGGAAAATTGGAAACAAACACACAATTTTGTTTGATGGTGATGTTCCTTTACAATCATCATGCTTTATAAGGCAAGGTGACATAAACTACACACACACACACACACACACATACACACACACATGGCATTAGAAAGGACATCTGGTCATATACACCATGTAAAAACAGACAATAGAGCTTGGTACAACCCTACAGTTTACCAGTCCTTGTCAAACTGTCCAACCCATGCCAGCATGGACAATGGATGTTAAATGACGATGATGATGATAATGATGAGGGACTTCTGTCACTTTCTGTTTTACCAAGTCTATTCAGAAAGCTTTGGATGGCCCAGAGTTATAGTAAAAGACACTTGTCCAAGTTACCATGCAGTTGGATTAACCTGATGCCATGTGATTGGGAAGCAGACCTCTTTATTATGCACTTTGAAAGCAGTCATCACAGCTACATGCAATGGCCTTGTAGACTATAAAAAAAAAACCCCTTTACGTATGAAATTTTAAAAGAATTTGCAAGATAATAATCCTTTGTACTATAGGTATGAGGTCTGAAATTTTGGGAGAGGGCAATAGCTGATACATTGACCCCAGTGCTTGACTGGTACTTATTTCATTGACCGTGAAAGGATGAAAGGTAAAGTTGACCTTGACAAAATTTGAACTCAATTTGCAAGAAAATAATAATATACATGACTGAACTTATTTTCTCCCTTGGTCTTCATCAGTCTTCACCTTCTGCAGGTTCCTTCCACTTGGACCATTTGGCACTTCTAACTTCCAATACCAATGCAGTAATCTCTCTTACACTCTACAATCAATTCATCTTATACCCAGTTTTTTTTCCTCAGTTCTTTTGTACATTAATTTTATACATCCATTTCTACATCTAATATTGCACTTAGCACACAAGCATCAACTAAGTAATAGAAGCTACTAACAACTTCTAGGGAGCATTTCAGATATTTGACGGAATTAATTTTATGGGTGATTTACTAACAATGACTTCTTTACTTCTGCTATATATATGCAAAGTCATTCTATGTCCGTCTGCCTGTGAGGGCAGGCATGGCTCAGTGGTTAAGAAGTTTGCATTGTGCAGCACATTGGACAAGCGTCTTCTGCTATAGCCACAGTTTGGCCAATACCTTGTGAGTAAAATTCAATAGACAGAAATTGTGGAACACCATATATATATATATATATATCATCATCATCATCATCATTATTTAACGTCCATCTTCCATACTGGCATGAGTTGGACAGTTTGACAAGCTAGAGGACAGCACCAAGTGCCACCATCTGTTTTGATATAGTTTTTATGGCTAGACGCCCTTCCTAACACCAACCACTTTACAGAGTGAACTGGGTGCTTTTTACATTGCACCAGCACTTGAAAGTTCTGCTTTGGCATGGTTTTTACAGCTGGATGCCCTTACAAATACCAACCACTTTACAGAGTGGACTTGATGCTTTTTATATGGCATCAGCACTGGCAAGGTTACCAAGTAACTTGCAAGAGAGTACTGGTGGTATATATATGTATATATATACATGTGTGTGTGTGTGTTCGCATGCATGTGTGTGTGTTCGCGCGCGCGCGCGTGTGTGTGTGTTCGCGTGCGCGTGTGTGTGTGTGTTCGCGTGCGCGTGTGTGTGTGCATGCATGTGTGCGTGTATCATCAGTGGATCATATATCCGAAAAAGAAACCCTCTAAATGTTAGAGTAGTAATGTTTTTACATGAAGTTAAAAATATGTCTTGTCATAGAGTGACCACTGGTTTTGCATCCATAAAGCACTTAGCTTTATAGAGAACTCATCAGATTCCAATGGCTGGAGGCATATAAACTCTCTTCAAACTGGAGGTAGAAAACCGTTATGGTCAGTTAATTTGTAAATGAAAGAATAATATACACTGTCTGAGCCTTAAATAAGATGGTTTATCACACTAAGACCCGTCCAGTCAGCAAATCTTGTGGACCTAAAGGGCAAACAGGAAATCTCCACCCTTAGGTTGGTTCCAGTCAGCAAGCACTTTTTACAGTTTTAATCAGTGAACAAGGAACCCCACACCTGCAGCAGGTAGCATTTGAAATAGAGGCAGGAACTATAGATCCTGCATCTTGAGTTTAAGAGAGACCTCAGGTCCAGTGAGTCTTTGAGGATCTTTTCCCACTCTGCTAATCAAAGCTTGCATCATATGCTCCCATTTTTATAGGAGCCTTGTTGCTCTATGATTCTCCATTTAATTTCATATGGAGTTCCTTCATCTTTAACCCTTTCAATACCAACCTGACTGAAACTGCATCTGGCTCTTTAGTACAAATGTCTTGTTTTCATAAGTTCTGAATTAAAATCTTCCACCAAACTTTAGTCCCAATTTATGTTCCTAACACTAGCTTAATGATAACTAAGTTATTTTACTAAATTCTTTGTTATATTTAAAATTAATTGAAAGAAACATAGAGCATCTCAAAAGAAATATGGTAACAAAAGGATTAAGGCACCACACATGGCTGGCCAGGGGCATGATGTAACATCTTTGCTGAACTCTAAAAGAGGACCTGTGGTTGTACAGGCACTGCTTAAAGGCAGTTATGGCTGACCCAATGTATCTCAGAACTTGAGTGCTGGTTGTGTTCTTACCTCACTCTATGACCGCACATATATTTAACTTCATATGCGTGTGTGTGTGTATGTATATATATATATATATTGGAAGGGCATCCAGCTGTAGAAACACTGCCAGATCAGACTGGGCCTGGTGCAGCCTCCTGGCTTCCCAGACCCCAGTCGAACCATCTAACCTATGCTTGCATGGAAAGCGGACGTTAAACGATGATGATGATGATGATATATATATAATCTGTAACTTAATGTAATAAAGTGTTTTCTGATGATGGTTGAACATCTAAATGTACTAGGAACACCTATTGCAGAGCTTCAAACATGTGTAGAAACTTTATTATAAACTTGTGTTTATCCTTATTTCTCTTTTGTATGTGTATGTTTGTATCTCCAAAAGTGAGGGATCCCAAGCTGATGTCTCAGCATCCTTCTAGGAAAGGGACACTTTGATGTAAAATCTACTGTTGCATATTCAGCTGTAGAAACCAAGCCCAAACTTGCTAAGCCGTCCAACCCATGTCAGCATGGAAAAACACATTAAATGTTGATGATGATCATCATGATGAAACATATATAACTGGTTTACCAAATGGTAATTCAGTCCAACTGAGTTTATCTCTCTTTACTCCAAGGACAATGTACATTTTGTTTCTAAAGAGGTCAATAATAATTTACCAAATGTCAAAGCATTAAAGTCAATATAATCAACTAAAATATTGGTAGACAGTACCACTGCATGGTTAAGTTCATTGAATGAAACTAGTAAAAGAATAAAAGAATAAATGATAAGAGTCTTTCTGGAAGTTTTTTCTAATACAAATAAACTTGTGTAACTGTTATCAATTGCATGGAACTTGAGCAACTATATATTTCTCAATAAAGGTACCTTTGCAGTCAATTTAGAATTTTTATTTAAGGAATGGGCAAAACTCATGAGGAAGTCTTATGTCAGCACAGGAATCACAGGCTGCTGTTATCACTTCTCAAATTAATAGATTAAATTTTACTAGAGTACTAAACTATTTGAGCAACTAAAATCTCTCCTCTCTGACAGTTTGCATTGGACTAAATGCCTTTCAGTTTTTAGTTTTGTCCCTCTTTATTCTGTGTTAATATCTTACCAAGACCTCTGTGACTGAAAAGTGAGTACCAATAAATTGATTCAGTTCATCATATCTGCTCTTTTGGCTTATTGTGTCTCAATAAAAAACATTAATTTCTTTCACTTAAGTGTCATTTAAAAAAATGTACTTGTTTAAGGGACACTACAACTTATTCTACTGGAATGTCATAGTAAAATATGTCTCGAAATACCTTTCTAGAATTTGGAAAGTTCTAAATTCTGAAACACATTTAGCCCTAAGCATTCCATATAAAATATTCTAATAAAATATCTGAAATATAACACTGGAGAATTTGTGTTTGTGAACTGCTAATAGTAGTTAAATCAAATTGTTGATTGCATATAAAATTCAAGCTATGTATTGTCTACTAGAAAAATAAAGTTATAAAGAAAAAAACAATCAGATGAAGAGAAAATCTTTTTAGAAACAAGTATTTTAACGTTTCATATGGCAAGTATGTTTGAGCAAGAAGCTACAGGAGTATCTCATTTAAAATATAGTTTCACTTTGTTTCAAATACATATAATTTCACCTATATTATTTTTGAAAAGAGCAATGGATTGGTAAAATCAGCAGAGTAAAGGATGAAATTCCTAATAATATTCAGATGCATACCTTTATGTGAGTTCAAATTCTGCTATGGTTGGCTTTACATTTCATCCTTCTGGGCATGATAAGATAGCTACCAGTTGATCTAACTGAATGTATCCATTCTCCCAATTTGAGGTCTTGTGCCCATATTAGAAATATCTTTCAGAACAAAAGAAAATAATGACACCCCATTTCCCTTTCCCTGAATATAAGGCTTTTTGCCTAGTAAAATAAAATATTTCTAAGTTTCATGATTTAAACCGTTATACTTTTGAGCTTTATAGTGTTTGTTACAATTTTTCAAATAAACATTATTTATCTGTCTCTTTGCTTGGTTGTTTATCTGCATGTCTGTCTGTACTTCTGAATACCAGTGTGTCATGGATATTAGTGTATCTGTCTTCCTAGCTATATATCTACAAGGCACAAAGTTTTCCGAGATAACGCCACATGCATTTTCATTACACCATGTAACGGAAGTTGACTTTTTCCATTTATTCTTTCACTGTAAAAACTTAATATCATAGCTCCATATAATTCATAATTTATATAAACATTTGTTGAGTACTTTTCTGAAAAATCTTCACTAATTCTAAGTATGATGTATCATATAAAGTACACATATTTTGTTATTCAGTATGTGTTCCCCTAGGAAGTTAATTCCATGTTGAGCAACTTCATTTGGTTGGATATGGAATGCGCTTGTTTTTGTCATATTAATTTGTTTCAGGACATTTTACAGCTAACCTCCTGTGATTGATAGTTTTATACTACTAGCTACAGAAAGATTCTACCTTTTTTTTTTTATATCACCTGATAAGAGATAAAAGTTCTCAAAACAACATTCTGTTGCAGAAGACTTGCCACATGTTAACATTATACATATTTCTTTAATATCATGTTGTGTATCAGAAGTTGACTATTTCCTGTTATTCTTTCATTATAAACTTCTTATTGTAACCCCAAATAATTCATTATTTATTTCATAATTTATATTCATTGAATGCTAGTAAATATTAGAATATCAGTGTGTGTATGTGTGTTTGTGTGTGTGTGTGTGTTTATCCATATCTAACATATGAAATATATCTGTTTCTTTATTGCCTACAAGGGGCTAAACATAGAGGGGACAAACAAGGACAGACAAATGGATTACATCGACCCCAGTGCGTAACTGGTACTTAATTTATTGACTCCGAAAGGATGAAAGGCAAAGTCGACCTCGGCGGAATTTGAACTCAGAACGCAACGACAGACGCAATACCGCTAAGCATTTTGCCCGGTGTGCTAACGTTTCTGCCAGCTCGCCGCCATATGAAATATATCTGCCTGTCTATCTATCTGGGTAGGTATTTTTATGTCTGACTCTCTAAGTAGCATTATAAAATATCTTGCAAGCTTAAAATCACAAAAGGTGATGCTTAATTCCACGAGTAGTAGGGTGTTACTAAACTTAGTTGATTAGCACAGTGGCCAGGGTTAACTTTAGGTAGTGAGTGCTGCTTCATTGACTCCTAACTTGGATATCAGCCAATCGTTATTTGCTGTTTCCAATTGGCAGTTACTGCACCATAATTAAATCCCCATTCCCTGGCACCTTATTCTCTACCTTATCTCCACCTCTGTTCTCCTTACTTTAACAATATCATTTTGGAAATGAACTATTTCCAGTTTATCCTTTACATGCTTGTCCCCAATTTTCATTCGCTTCATTCATTAACAGTATTTTTGCATTTGTTCAATGATTTTGAATTTACTCCTCTTTATTTTCTTTTTTGTCTTTCCCTTACATTTCCCTAGTCTCTTAAGATTTTTCCTTTCTTGTTCAGTCCCATAGTAGATTTATTATTCACCATCACCAACCCCAGCATATTTCTTTGCTTTTCTCATTGTTACTCTCTTTCTCCCATTCCCATTTTCTTCTTTCATTGCTTTTATTGTTTCTCTCCCTTCCTCCCCCCCTCTCTCTTCTTTTTTCTCTCCATACCTTTTCTCTCATGGTGCCTCAATCACACACACACACACTCACTCGCTCACACAAGCATACATAAATTTACTTAATTTGTATAATTTTTAAAAAGCGTAGTTTTTCCTTTTATATTTCCTGCTTTATGTTCAATATTTTCTTTTTGTTTCTTTTACATTTTGTTGACTGAATTCTTTTAGATTTTCATTTATAGAAAAAAAATATAGAGTGGGTTAACAACTTGAAAAGATAGTGAGGTAATAAGGTCATTTTGTGAGCAAAAGAAATTGGTTATAAAGTAATGCAGATGCAATAAGAATGGGTGATGTGGTTTTGGGTGGTGAACCAGTGGTAGGTCATTGACTGAAGAGAAGTGAACCAAAAAAGAAAAACATACTAAGAACTGAGGTCACATTAATTGGATTAAATCTTAAATTGATAGGATTTACGAAAGAAATTAGAAAAGTCAAGGATAGATGAAAAGAAGTTTTCGTGCAGACATATCCAACTTAAAAGTTAATGGTATTGGCAATTATTGAAGTAGTGTAATGACAATAGGCTAATGAAGAAGGCCTCTAAGTAATCACTCAACCTCTAAGAAATAGCAGCTTAGCATCCCTAAAAGGGGAACACACATTGGATAATATAGTCTCTGATGCATTAGGTCTGAAAAAAAGATGTGATGATCATTGATTGAAATGCTTTTTATCATTATCCATATGTAAAACTTTTTGGAGAGAAAAAAAATGAAGGTGCAAAGTGAAAAAAATAACATTGGTTGTAAAAAGCAACATTGCTGGAGAGAAAGGATTTTGTTTTCATATTGACTATTGCTACCCCTTTTGAAGTTTTACAATTACTTAATGGGGTATGGGTTTATGCGAAGGTTTTCTTTAGAAGTCATTTTGTTTATTGTTTTAGTGTTTCCCTTTGACATATTATTTTAACATTTCTTTTGAAATGTTCTGAGTTATGATCTTGTACAGTGTTGAATGACCAATTTTGGATAATGCTGTCCGTTATAAAGTGCCGGAGATGATAAGGTGCAGGGAGGACAAAGCAGCTGTAGCTGGGGAAAAGTTTTGGTATCACTAATGTAAATAAGTTGGATGTTAGAAGAATGTCATGGATACAAAACTGTACTAAAAGATATTGTAAGAGAGACTGCAGGGAAACCAGCCAGTTTCAATGGAGCTGAATCCATTGTAATTACAATATAGAATATAAAGTAAAGTACATGATGTATTTACATAAAAATGTAGGAGGGTTAAATAAGATTTCTTATCTATCTGTGCTAACTATGAGTATGAAATTGATTTTGATAATAAACATTCCACCAACATATAAATACTTCAGGAGGTAGATTACATCTAAAATTTATATTAAATTTTTTTTTAAAGAATTTTGCTATTGACTTGTTTTGTAAACGTAATATAATATATAATGGTTATTCTCTGCATGAAGACAAGAAAAGAAAAGAACAGTCTGCCATGTTTTTAGAGCATAACACATCTTTACATCCTTCATACATACAGAATTTGATAAAATTATTCAACAAAGTGAAAACTGGGATTGCAATTTTACAGTAATATTGAAATTGAGAAGCAATTAGTTTTTCAAAAAAATTCATAGTAACTGCCACTGGTAGAGTTAAATGCTAATAATATTGGTGCCACAAGCTTATTGGAAAATTATAGGAATTAAGCATTAATTTTGTAGCCATTTTATCTATTTGCCAAGATGTTAGATAAATATTTTTGGTTTCCATTTCTCATTATAGATTTTGCTGCTTTATCATACTATTCTCTGCAGCCATTTGCAGTTCACCATATATTGATATTCCATGATATTTATTTGAATTTGTGTTTTATTTATGCATTTACTTTCTCTTCCAAGAAGCCTGCTTAAGAATGAAATAGATATCAGTGCAATAAAGCATGCAGTGAGCTAGTTTGGTCTAGTTGGTAAAGAACTAAACTACAGAGTCAGGAGAATTGATTCATTTACAACTCCATTAGTGAGTTTTAGTTATCACCAATTTGGAAAAATTTATGCGTGAGAATGGTTAGTTGGATGTTAGTTTGTGAAACCAAATAATATCCCAAATATAGCTGAGTTTTCATTCTCTGGTACCAGTATATTTGTTAGTTAATCTTTTTAGGATGTTTGAGTCTAGTATGTTTTTTGTTGTTGTTTTACATTCCATCTATGTTGCCTGTCATGTTTTTGGTATTATTATTTGTTCAAGCTATTAGTTAAAGCATTTAATTCTAATAAAATTTTGAGGGAAATATCTAAGTTTTTTATTATAAGATTGGGGTGTTTCATTGACACAACTTTGTTGGTTTCATTGTATATCAATAGCTATTAGTTTTATGTAACATTTCTCTTTAGTTCACAAATTTTGTGGCTGAAAAAAATAAATGAGTTGACTTTGGACAGTCAAAGAATCTTGAGTTTAGACTGATTTTTCTGTGGTGTGAGTGGATTTTTCATGAAAGTAAGTAACAGAGGCATATATAAACACAGTGGTCCTTTACACTCTGATTTCAAATCTTTCTGTGGTTGAGCTTGCCATTCATCCTTCTGGTATGAATAAAATAAAGAACTAGTTAAGTACTGTGTTGAATAATTGATTCTACCCCTCCATTCAAATTTATGTTAGAAATCAATATTAAAGTTGGTGGAGATGTGATTAGTTATGAACCAGATTGTGCAACTGAAATTCAAAAAGGAAAAGAGTTTCTTTCTGTGGTGTGCTGAATGAAAATAATTTTTATCTTCCAAATAATCTAATTATTACAATTAGGTGATGATTAAAATTGACCTATTGATATCAGTGAGAGTTAGTTTTTAGACTTTGAAAGTCAGGATTTTGTCTATTGCAGAAACTGCATATTTGTTAATTGATCTTTTTCAGGGTGCTTGACTTATAGTTTTTTAAGTAATTTCTTTTAGATACCATTCTAACTATTAAATACTTGATAAATATAGTAAGTGTAGCACCTGTCTTTTCTTAGTCAGTGTTTAGTGAGGTGCAAGGTGATGGCTCTAGTAAGATTTGAAGTCATGAAAACTGAAAAAAAACCCCATACAGACACAGGCATGGTTGTGTAGTAAGAAGCTTGCTTCCCAACCACATGGTTCCAGGTCCAGTCCCACTGCATGGCACCTTGAGTGAGTGTCTTCTATAGTTTTGTAGTTTTAGGCTAACCAAAGCCTTGTGTGTGGATTTGGTAGACAGAAACTGAAAGAACATCATATATATATATGTATGTATGTATGTATGTATGTATGTATGTATGTATGTATGTATGTATGTATGTATGTATGTATGTATGTATCTATCTCTCTCTCTCTCTCTCTCTCTCTCTCTCTCTCTCTCTCTACATATATATATATTTATATATGTATATATTTATGTGTCTGTGTTTGTCCCCCCACCATTGCTTGACAACAAATTTTGGTGTGCTTATGTTCCCATAACTTAATGGTTTGGCAAAAGAGACCAATAAAATAAGTACTAGGCTTACAAGGAGTGAGTCCTGGGGTTGATTTCTTCAACTAAAGAAACAAGTAAAAGAAAGTAAAAGAATGTGTGTGTGTGCCCTTATCTAGACATCATGTGATGGATTTAAGTGGAACCATCATCATACAAACATGATATTCATTGCCACTCTTCCATGAAAAACATATCTAGCTATGGAGAAAATGTTACCTTACTTGGAAACAGGTATGGGTTGGCAACAGGAAGAGCATACAACCATAGAAAAATTTGCCTCAAACAATTCCATCTGACTTACGCAAGCATAAAAACTGGATGTTAAATGATGATGATGATAACGAACATATCCTGAAAAAAAATTGTCTATTATATTTTCAGTCATTTCAGAATGGTTGAATGCAAATTATAGTTGCTGCTAGAGGTAATTTATCTACAACTGGCAAATTGTTAGATTTGGATGGTCAGAGTATTTAGTTTTATTTTACATAATAGAAATATAGTATCAGTCTAGAGAGCTGATGGAAACAGTTTGCTGGTCATTCCTTTTCTCTGTTCCTTCTTAACTTTTCTTTCTCCATTTCGTGAGCTAACTGAGTCTTCTGGTTATCTCTTTTGTGATTAATCTTTAAAACTAACATTTTTATAATAAATGAGTAGTTTTTTTTTACCTTTAATTTTTCTATTTTCTCCTTTTCTCTTTTTTTGTCAAAACTGAACATTTATATTCTTTTCCCTAATAATTTATTTTTTCAATTTTCTTATTTCTCTGTTTTCCATTCCATTTTACTTTTTATTTCCTATTTATTCCCTTTTTCACTCTTCTATTTGTTTCCTCCTATCCAATAGCCCTTCAGCCATGTCCTGCCCAAATAGTCCACCTTGTTATATGTTCAAACCAGACAGATCTAGCCTCTTACACCTTCTCTACAATATCATTCTTAAAATAAACAGTCACATCATCAAAATACTGAAGCTTCAAGATAATGCATAATTAATTCAAAACTATGAATTAATATTACATTTGACAGAATAATCTGAATGCTACAGGGCTAAATTGAGCTTCTCCTTGCCACTCACCGTGTCTTTACTATTCAGTCACAGTGTATCTTGGCAAACATTATCCATTGTGTCCTTCTCTGTGACTTGAAAGAGAGATTTGGTTGAGTTTCTAGCAGACCAAGCAACCACATGGTTGCTCTTTGGCTGGAAATATGCTATTGTTGTTGTTGTTTTGTTCTAAGCCAAACCTGATTAAGCAGACATGACCAAAAGCAGTTCAAATGGATTATCCTGTCTTTTCATCCTACTTATAAGGGCTTAAGGATCACATTATCCTAGAGCTTTTTAAAAATGGCATGGTCTGTTTTGAGGGAGATTTTACTGCTATTACTAGCAGATCAAGTAATTACACAGAGGCTCCTTCATTGGTTTGTATTACTGTTATTTATCATGTTGTTAGATCTAATAAAGCTTGTGTGAAACATGATTGCTCCTAGCTGGTTTTATAAACAACTACAGTAAAACATGTATAATTGGTATTAGTCTTGTTTGAACCTAAAATAATGCATCCAGTTGAATATTTTAATGTCTTTACATTTTCCTGTGCTTTATGTATGGAAAATAATTATCAATTAATATTTAACCTTTTCACAAATAAGAGTTGTAATATAGTTAATACCTTGTGCGGGTTTTTTTTTGGGGGGGGTGTCTTTATTTTTTTTTGTTATAAAGTTAACTATATATGTAAGCACTAGTAGATTTTTGGCTAAGTCTTATCCATTACCAGATTTACAATTATAAAGGGATAAAATTAGCCAATCCGAATAGAGGGTGGAACAGGAAAATTTTGAATTGACGCCATAAACTGCTTTCCTTTTATATTCAGATGTTTTCATAGCTGCTGGAAGAAAATTTTTGCAAAATAATAGGAACTTTCAGTGATTTGTAATTAGGATTTGGCAAAATTGCTATTGCTCTGTTATCTTTAGTTAATCATGTATCAATATGTCTGAACCATAATAGATGGCTGTTTTCATACAAGCCATCTAGGAAACACCTATGTGGTTGCTCAACGAGCTAAAAATAGCAACCTTTTCTTCCTCAAATTACATCTTACCATCCTAGATATACAAAACGTTGTCCTAAATATTCAAAAGTATTCTCTTAGAAACTGGGATGAATATGGTTGGAATGCCTTTGATCATAGATTAGGGTTAACTTGGAGCTACACAACAATAGCTACTATGTTATTTTATAAGTTAAAAATCATGATATTTTGGAATTTTTCTTGGTGAATGACATAGAAGTAAGCTTCTGGTGAAATAAGCCTGTAATTTGGTTTCAACATTGGAACTATTTAAATTCACTTTATACTAATAAAGAATTTGAAAGAGTCAAGATCACCACAACATCCCATTTCCATCATCTTAAAATATAGTCTTTCTGAGCAGGTCATACAACCATGAAGAGAACCTATTCATGGTTACCTGACCTGATAAAAATTGATGGATGGCTGAATAAATAAGTGCTTGACTATATATTGTGTACTGCCATAGTAACCCAAGTTTGCTTTTATATTAAAACAAGTTTCCTTGAGAAAGGCATGGACACCACATTGCATTTAATCATATCTTCACTGATATGTATGAGCCAACAAGGGAAACATCTAAGTGGTAGCTAATCTGCAAAAAATAGGAACCAAATGACCATCTAAGTAGCATCCAGCCTCTTACACGTAACCTACAATGTAATTCTAGCTTGGTCAGGCAGTTTCGCTTAAATGGTAAAGCATTCCAACCGGGTATTGGAGGCTGTGTGTTCGATCCTCATGGCTGGGTGCCAGCAAAAATTTTAGGTGCAGGAGTGGCTGTGTGGTAAGTAGCTTGCTTACCAACCACATGGTTCTGGGTTCAATTCTCTTCTACTATAGCCTCAGGCAGACCAAAGCCTTGTGAATAGATTTGGTAGACAGAAACGATCTGGATGCTACTTTATATATGCAATTATATTTGTAAGGACCAACAGGATATCCTCTACATCTTATATGAATCTACTTAGAATCCAAAGGAGTTGTGTGTGTTTTTGTTAGTGCCTGAGTTTTTTATTTATTTTGTTGTGCTCATTATTTCAAAATCTGTGACAGCAATAGAAAAGATCCAGTAAGGGGTCTTAAATTTGATTCATTGTGAAAAATTACATCAAAAGCCAAATAGATGAATAAAAATGTAGATAAGCAAAGAGATGGGTATTTTGGCACATTGACAGGGTGTATATAATTAGCCCTTTAACATTCAGATTATACTGTCAAATGAAATGCTTATTTATTAACATTGATTTAAATTAATTATACACTATCTTGTAGCTTTGAGATTTTAATGATAGGATTCTTGTACTCTTTTACTTGTTTCAGTCATTTGACTGTGGCCATGCTGGAGCACCACCTTTAGTCAAGCTAATCGACCCCAGGACTTATTCTTTGTAAGCCTAGTACTTATTCTATCAGACACTTTTGCCAAACCGCTAAGTTATGGGGACGTAAACACACCAGCATCGGTTATCAAGTGATGTTGGAGGGACAAACACAGACACACATGCATATATATGACAGGCTTCTTTCAGTTTCCGTCTACCAAATCTATTCACAAGGCTTTGATCTGCCCGAGGCTATAGTAGAAGACACTTGCCCAAGGTGCCATGCAGTGGAACTGAACCCAGAACCATGTGGTTGGTAAGCAAGCTACTTACCACACAGCCACTCCTGCGCCTAAAATTTTTGCTGGAACCCAACCATGAGGATTGAACACATAGCCTCCAATACCCGGTTGGAATACTCTACCATTTAAATGAAACTTCCTGACCAAGCTTGAATTACATTGTAAGTTAGGTGTAAGAGGCTGGGTCTAGGAGTTTGAACATAAAACAAGGTAGAATATCTGAGCTGAATATGGTCAGTTTAAATGCTACAATGGCTTCTAAAGAAGAAAGGACCAGCCTATAGTAACTTGAAGTAACTAATATTATCATTAATCTTGGAAAATTTCTACCTCTTCAAGAGAAGTTTAAGTAGGTTAAAAGGAATAAAATAAAAACTTTAAAAAATTTCTGTTTGTACTGATGACTTAATAGTAGCTGGGGTGTACTTATTAATTTGTATCATTTTTGTCCCCAGTTACTGAGGTAGCACAATCATATAAATAGAAGAAAATAATGTAACTTTGTGCAAAGAAAACTATTCTTCAATTTTTCACTCTTTCATGACTAAATTTTTAATGAAATGCTTCACATACATTTCAATCAATTTTGAAAATAACCAAGAAATTTAGTAAAATATATTAAGTTAGGAAAAAAAAAGGATTCTTGCATAAATTATCATGGAAGGTTTTAAATTAAATATGAACATTTTAGAATGAGAGATTTAGTTTCAAAAGGATTAATATGCACAAGCAGTTGCAAAGCTGACATTTTCAAAATGATCATGATTATGATGATAATGAGGATGATGGTTGTGATGGGGGTGACTGTTATTGCTGTTGTTAGAAAAATATCTAATGATTTTGGTCTAAAGAAATAAACTGAAGTAAATATTTAAAAAATCAACTTTTTAGATATCACATTTAATCATGTTTATAACATTTAAACCATTTTTAAAAAACTGAATCTCTTACATAAATGGTAGATGCAATCAGGCAATGAATACCAAATATAAGCATTTTATAAGTTATGCATATATTTGGAGGTATAAAAAAGATGCTGCAATAGGCTCTTGATAACTTGTCTCATTCAACAATATCATCATCATCATCATCATCATCATCATCATCATCATCATCATTTAATGTATACTCTCCCTGCTGGCACAGGTTAGACAGACTGTAAACCCAAATATTGCACAAGCATCAAAAATCCAAAGCCACAGCACTACATCATTGCTATTTTATACCTAAAACTTTCACACTCTCTTCAAATTGCTACCTTTCATGATGACCACTCCTATTTCACATTCTATTACAAAGTTTAGACTTTCTCCCCAGAGTAAGAAAATACTTCAGCTTTTAATGGTTACTATTCTTCTAAAGGTCATAATACTTACTTTAAAGTATTAATCACATATCTAGAATGATGCATTCAATGTACAAAGACTGATTGCCTGATTGCAAATCTTAAAACTGCCAAAATTCCTTCTACTTTCCCAGCTTTAAACTGTATACTCTCACTGTCTATTGTGCCATATCTACAATAGTTTTATACTCCTTTGACTTCATGGATTGTAATTACCTTTATCTAAACCACTTTCTTGGACAAGGTAGTCCTACTTAAACAATGTAAGAAAAATTATGATATAGTTATGACTAGAACACTTCAATTATATGCTTGATTGTCCTGGGACTGAATAACAACTTCTTTGCAACAGCTCTAACTGAACCATAAACAGTATTAACTTCACCCAGTTATCATTATACTTATCTAAGATAAGGGACAGAACACAGTTATTCTCCCTCTTCTCCACTTTCTCAGCTATCTCACACTAATAACTAAGGGCAAACAAAATCAAAGATATGTTCCTAAGTAAAGCAAATATTAATAACGGTTCCAGTAGTCATCATATATTGTGTACTGTCATAGTAACCCAAGTTTGCTTTTATATTAAAACAAGTTTCCTTGAGAAAGGCATGAACACCACATTGCATTTAATCATATCTTCACTGATATGTATAAGCCAACAAGGGAAACATCTAAGTAGTAGCTAATCTGCAAAAAATAGGAACCAAATGACCATCTAATTACACCCTACTACTTTATATATGCAATTATATTTGTAAGGACCAACAGGATATCCTCTACATCTTATATCAACCTACTTAGAATCCAAAGGAGTTGTGTGTGTTTTTGTTAGTGCCTGAGTTTTTTTTTTTATTTTGTTGTGCTCATTATTTCAAAATCTGTGACAGCAATAGAAAAGATCCAGCAAGGGATCTTAAATTAGATTCATTGTGAAAAATTACAACAAAAACCAAATTTGAGACTTTTCACTTAATTTTAAAATTTCAAAATCTGTGTCACCAACAGAAAAGACCCAGGAAGACAGAAAGACAATCAAGTATGCATGCATGCCTCTTTGTATGTACATATGCATACATGTATATTCTTAAAATGGTGAACTAGTTGCAATGCATACGTATCAATCAACTTCACCATCTTTTAGTCCATATATTGAACATACTAAATATCCTTATGCTATTTAAAATACACACATGCATCCACACACGTGCACGCACACACAAACACACACACACACACACACACACCCACACACCCACGCACACACACTGATATTATAATATTCTAATATTTACTAGAGTACACTCTTTTCCCCTCTGGCATTGATTTCTAACATTGATTCTGTAAAAACTAAACAGTCTGAAGAAAACTGACAGAACAAGATAATGGTGTCAAAGAAAGAAAATTAGAATAAAATGAAGAGAAATCAGAAGTGAGAAAGTGGTTATTGCTTCAAGGAATTAGGAAATTCAACTCTGATAATGGTAAATTGTTTTATGCAATTAGAAAATGTACCATCCTTATTGCCAATACTGCCATCATTATTGAAGTCACTGTCATCAATGTCTCTTTCTTACATGTTCTAATCTTCAAGGCATAACATTCGAAGGTCAGATCTTACAAACTAATCTTAAATCTTCTTTAAACTACTTAAGCCTGTATACACTCTAAATCTAGCTTCAATATGCTATTTATTCACATTGCATGTCCTTACCAATCATTATAAGTAACACTAAATCTTATCTTTAACTTATTTGATTTCAGCCTTGTCTTTCAAATCCTCATTGTACATCCAGAATAAAAGACTTCCAAGCCCTTATTTTATTCTTTATTTTCTTTTCCAAAGATAGTAAACCTCCTTTTTAATGTAGTAGGGTATTGTATGAGGGAGATTTGTCTATTGTTTCAAAGCAATTCATGTAACCACATAAAGATCACTTATTGGCTTCAACTCTCTTTTTATCATAGATTTGCACATATGTGTGTCATTTGAAAATGCTGATGTCAACAATCAATAAATGGACCATACACTTTTTTACTTATTTTCCATGGTTACAGCTTTAACTCTCAAATTCAAATTTTCATTAAAAAATGACTTCATGATCAATTTCTTAGCTGTTGCATCGAATCCTCTGTTTCCATCACTGAAGGATTTAAGAATCCTTCAATTTTACCTCCAATTCCATAATGTCTCCTTTTGTCATGTCTAAGGTGGAGGAGCAAATAAAGAAGTTTCAATGTAGTCATTTGAATTGCAAGAAATGACCACTGAATCTCATCCAATGGTTCACACTGCAGTCATTAAAAGGATACACTGGATAATCTAGTGTGGGGTACACTATTTATTAGAAGAAAAGAAAAACTAGATGATCATGGTTTGAATATCTTTACTTATAGGTCTGTTTGCTTGATCAGAGCCAACTTGGAACTAACTCATCATAAGTAAGGCAAGATTTAAACATTAAAATAATGTTAAAATATTGTGATATTTATGAAGCAGATAGCAAATAATTCAGCCCGACTTCTTTTTCATACCTCTAATTCTTAACAAAAAAGAATAAAACTTTGAAAAAAACAAAGTTACAAACTTTTTGCATGCTGAGAAGATATGCTATTATTTGAAATAACAGATTGCTAGTTAGCCTTAGAACATACAGTTTAACACTATCACATCAGTCAAAGCAGTGTCTTTGGATTGATTTGCATCACATTACTGACCCTACCATCTCTTAAACACCCCCCAACTCTTCCTTTTTAAATACCTGTCAATTCTTCCATTAACTGCAGTTTACTCACAGAATATAAAGTTTGAGAATGTGTGCAGTGGTGGTGGGGTATTTTTTTATTTTTATTTATTTATTTATTAGTAATATTTTTTGGGGAGAAATTTTCTGTTGCTGTTATAGATTTTGAAATTTTAAAATTAAGTGGAAATTTTGGTATATTGATGAAATTTCTTCTGTTGAACAACTAATGGACAGAATCACAAAAAAAAAAGAGATCAAGAGTACAATGATAGGTCTATCTTTCAATCACCTTATTTGTACACTTGAATTACAACTTTCCTCATTTCTTTCACCAGTTTGATTGCTTGCATCCCTCTTATTACCCTCATAAGGGTAATTCTTCATCCAAAGAATAAATATCATCACTAATTTCTTTATCTGAAACAAGTCTAGGCATTGCTTGTTTACCGGACAAAGTGCTGAGTTTGTTCCACACTTGTTTCATTGAAAAAAATCCGTTTCTTTTTTCTTTTTCTTTTTCAATTAAAAGTGAAAATAAACAAAAGCTATAGGAACAACATTAAGTCATGAATATTCTTCACTTTATAGCTGCAATGTGATCGTTGTCTGTTTTTAGCATTTTATCTTCTTTTTCTACCGCTTTAATGGAAATCCAGTAGAGATTATATTTAGGCTATTCTTGCCATATGGGAAACATGACACAACAGTGATTAGTGAATAAATAAAGTTATGTAAATAATTTAAAAAGGAAAAAAAAATTATCAATGATTTTTTTTTTTTGTGAAAAATTACAAAAAACAAACCGTATGTTATATTCTAGTAATATTTCAGTTCATGAAAACCATTTGAAAATTTATTTTTCCAAAATTATGAAAATGAGATAACAAAATTGCAAACAAAATCTGAGATGATAGCAAACAGAAAGAGATCCTCTGTTTCTCAAAACTACAGGCAAAAATGATGAAAATAAGATAACAAAAGTTCAGAAAACAGACAAAAAGAAAATACATGATGTTGTCGTCATCGTCGTGGCTTGTACAGCAGACTACAGCTTCACTTGTTACTATGGAAACAGGCCCCAATCTGTCTAGCTTTTGATTGGTTAAAATTTACCAAAATTTCCAAAATTTAAAACCTGTTAACTTTTTATTTGTAATTTATGGTAAAATGAATTTCATTTCCATAATTAACATACAAAACGAAATCAGCACACCAGATTTGAAAACAATTGGATCAAAATTGATGGAATTATTGAAAAGTGAAAGTCAAACAGAAAAGATCCTAAATGAATTACATTTCTGTAATTAGCATAAAAAATTAAAAGAAATAGAAATCTGTGACAGCAACAGAAAAGATCTAAAGCTATAAATGTGAGCATGTAGAATATTGTCTATTTGCTATTATTTATAGCTTTCCACCACCAAAACAATATATTACATATTTTGTACAATCTTGGCTTCTAATCAATCTAGAAACTCAAGTATGCTGACCCTTTGTATTCTGGGCCAAGCTATGCAGTAAAGCTTCAAAATAGCCCTCAGTTTTATAGAAATGTAAATAACAAAGGTAACCGAGAAACATTGTCATCATATTTGTGACATAGTTATATGACATAGTAGCAAGTACATGTTCACAGTTCACTTGTTTGCCTTTAAATAGACACTTATCGGCTCATACATTGTGTTTACTACAAGTGGTTACATGACCTGGTCATGTGATGGTTGAGTCCATGGTCTGTCCATTCCATCATGTGATAGACCATACATGACCTGGTCATGTGATGGTTGAGTCCATGGTCTGTCCATTCTATCATGTGATAGACCAGCCGAGCATAGGAAATTTATGTCTATCCGCTATGAGCCCACCATCAGCTATATAAGAGAGTCTTCCCACTATTTTTTTAGTGAGATAAGTTGCACAGTCAAATTCAGGTCTCAGCAGAGCAAGTTTATTTTCACAGGTAGTCTTTGACATGTACATTTTTCTCTGTCTTCCAGCAGAAGTTGTTTTGTATTTGTTTTCCTGTTCTACACAACATATGTCATGTACCAACTGCCTGAGAATCATTGTGTATATTTGCTGACAGTATATTTCATGACGTATCTCAACAGCTTTGCCATGTTAATGCTCTTTAATGGGTTGAATAAATCATTGCATTTAGTCTTCCTGGTTTTCTGTTTCTTCCTTTATCTACATACTCACATATATCGGAACTCAAACCAGCTTTATCCATCAATGCAACTTCAACCATTAAAACATAATTCATGCTGCAAGCCTTTTGGGCTTATAATGAGAAAAATGGCTTAGTTATCAGATTGAGTTATAAACCCTATATACAGAATTTACTATGTCTACATAAAAAGCACCATCCGTTCGTGGCTGTTTGCCAGCTCTGTCTGGCACCTGTGCGGGTGGCATGTAAAAAGCACCCACTACACTCACGGAGTGGTTGGCGTTAGGAAGGGCATCCAGCCGTAGAAACACTGCCAGATTTGACTGGGCCTGATGAAGCCTTCTGGCTTCACAGACCCCAGTAGAACCGTCCAACCCATGCTAGCATGGAAAACGGACGCTAAACGATGATGATGATGATGATGATATTACTCAAGAATATTCTTTTAAAGATCTTAATCACTGTTTTCAGTGTCATTTTTGATATTACTGTCAATGCTTTTTTCTCAATCATTTCCACTTACAAGTCATGTCTTCAGCATGAACACCTCTGGATATACAATGGGCTTACACTAATATGTTATCAACTTTACAACAACCATTGTAGTGTGGTCATTCTGATAATAACTATATTTAAGTGGATAAAACAGATATTACCCCTGTCTTGGTAATGTATTAAACAAAGTCAACCATTGTAACCTTTATCTCCTGTTATGTCACCTTTCTGTTAATTTCATTTGTGGTGAGATAATGACCCTGTCAACCTTCCTGTTCTAGTTAAACCACTGAGTTTTGCCTTAAACTACTAGGTTTTGTCTAGAGAATCTTCCATCATTGCTCAAAAAAATTTGTGGAATATGGCTAACATTGTTGTCTTGTCTCGTCCCAGTATACCCCAGATTGACTTAGTCTCTAGAACACTTGATACCAAACATCACAATGTGTTTGCAGAAAAATTGTTGTAGTGTGCTGCAACAGCTAGAACCAAGACATCAATATTTGGACTGAAGAAGACCATTCATATTTCAGGACGGCACTGTGATGCAGCTGCTCTGGTTGATAATCAATGTATCAGTTCCCTTCTTCGTATCTATTATCTTCAAACTATTGCTTTCTGTTCTGTGAAGGAAAGAGATCTATTTGTTTCTTGTACCTGATGTCTTAATGAGCAGAATCTGTGGATTCTCTTAGGTGTTTTGTCTGGAATGTCTATGTTGCTTGCTTGCATCAGCTTTTAGATTTTAAAAGTATTTATGATGTTCTGATATAATGTCAGTGCTAATTGGGCAACATTCCTGCACAACATCTGTTTGCAACTTTCCTGTGAAAACCAAATTCCAACATATATTGCAGTACAAACCTAGTAGAATGTCCTTTGCTATTCTTGGTAACTGTGTCTGACTATTTCTTCTCATTATTTAAGTTCATAATAGTTTTGCATATTAGTTTTGTTGTTTTATATAACATATAGGCATAAGAGTGGCTGTGTGGTAAGTAGCTTGCTTACGAAGCACATGCTTCCGGGTTCAGTCCCACTGCATGGCACCTTGGGCTAGTGTCTTCTACTATAGCCTCGGGCGACCAAAGCATTGTGAGTGGATTTGATAGACTGAAACTGAAAGAAGCCCGTTGTATATATGTATGTATATGTGTGTATATGTTTGTGTGTCTTTGTTTGCCCCCCCCCCCGCCCCCAACATCATTTGACAACCGATGCTGGTGTGTCTACGTCCCCGTAACTTAGTGGTTTGGCAAAAGTGTCCGATAGAATAAGTACTAGGCTTACAAAGAATTAGTCCTAGGGTCGATTTGCTCAACTAAAGGCGGTGCTCCAGCATGGCCACAGTCACATGACTGAAACAAGTAAAAGAGTAAAAAGAGTATATCTTTTTGTACATCTCATTCATATAGTCTCGAATCATATCTTCCTCACTGACTTCAGAACAGTAAAGAACAGATGGTAAATTTTAATGAATCTTATCCTATAGCCTTTGTTTTATCAGCATTGGTATAGGTTTTTGTGCCTCCCCACATATTCCAGGTATAGATATATGTTAATTTTTCTATGAAGTCTATGAGGAAATATACTGAATTTTAAATTTGTATATCAATGAGATTGACCAAGTTGATAAACCATGACATCTGCAGGGGTAGGTCTGCTGTTATGGATTTGACTTTATCATTAGCATGATCTCTGAAGATAGGAACATAAATTGTATCCAGTACAGCTTGTGATATCTGATATCTAATATCTGGACATCTACTGTGATATTGCATTACTTAATATTGGAAGTTTCAAGTGCTTGCCTGAATGCTTTCCCCAAGTGGAAAATGGTACTCTGCACATTTGTTTGGATTTGAATCATATATATATGTAAACTTATGAATTAAAAACAGCTCTAGTAATGTAAATATTATTGGTCGCACATTCACAATGTATGCGTTTTGTTTATATGCCAAATTTGCTGTGTGATAACATCCAGGAAATGCTCTCTTCATAACACCAAGTGTTAAAGAATACCAAATGTCCCAGACCAGATGACCAGATGAGACAACTCGCCTTGGATGCTGAGAATATTATTGATAAGCTACAATAATGATAAAATATCACCATCTACTATTCTTGGAATCTGAGGTGGATAGTCTCACCAGGTCTGAGACATTTAGTGTTCTTTAACACTCTGTCATGTAGAAGGCATTCCTTGGATGTTATCCTGTGGCAAATTTGGTATATAAACAAAACTACATATACTATGTAAATGTGACTGATACTGTGTGTTTGTGTATGTGTGGGTGTGTCTTTGGTATTTGAACTTCTTTGGTATTTGAAACTTTTTGGAGGTATGATTAGTAAATGGAAAATTTCAATACCTACGATGTTCCAATTTATACTGTCTATGCATTGATGCCTATTAGAGAAATGATTGAGAAAGTTTGTGTATGTGTGTGTGTGTAAGAGAGAGAGAGACAGACAGACAGACAGAGAGAAAGAGAGGGAGAGAGAATTGGAGTGGTTCAGAGAGAGCTGAAGAAAGGGGGATGAGAGAAAAATTAAAAAGAGAACTGAAGGAGAAAGAAAAACAGAAAATTTCACCAAATAAATTTACTACATTTCTATATCTCACACTAACAATCCTACTCAACTACCACTCTGTTACAACTATCAGTCTTTCAACTAATCTTCTCTTGTGTATATCCCAAAGGAATTTTGGAGCCAGTATGTTTCGCTTTATGCATTGTTCTGGGATGATTTTGGAGATATGTCCAAGATTTGAAAAAGATTTATTGAGAAATAGTGATACTGTTTTGAGACAAACATTGACAATTGATATATGTATGTATGTATGTATGTATGTATGTATACACTTACTTGCACATGCACACATGCACACACACACACACACACTTGTATGTGTGCATATGTATGTATTTATCCATTTGTTAACATACTTGTATGCCTTTTTATTCATGTGTCTCAGACTGTACATGAGTGTATTCTTCTGTTGTCTGTATACAGTCTTTGTGTTTGCATCATAAAACTATAGAATATAAATACAGTACAATGCAAAACTTCTCTTCATCAACAATTTATAAACACTGAGAATAGCATATTTCATTTTTGTGTTTTACTGTGTCCTGTCAAAGCTGTATATAGCAGATTTGAGCTACAAGTAGAAGATTCTTCATTCACACTCTCTCAATAACCTAAATTATCTCAATCTCACTGAAAGTCTGTACCACTAGGTAGTGTCATTTGAGCTGGTGCAATTTTTTACTGAGTTCAGCATGGATATAAACTTGTTAGGAAAGTATTCTGATTTCTCACTAGATACATCATGAAACTTATTCATCAAATGCCTCTCTACTACTCATTGGATTATGGTACTCTTTACTACTGCTGCTTTTTGATGTGGTATTGCTTTATTGAACTACCAACCCTCAGTGTTCTCCAGAATTAAAAGACCAAGAACACTGTATCATGACAAACAGCAGTGGCTGTGTGTGTGTGTAAAAAGGTTGAATTAGATTTGTCCTTTAATTTGGAGGTTTCCAAAAAAAGATTTCTAATATTGATTCTTCATATTTTTGCTGGTAGCTTACTGGCATAAATTTGTGAATATGAAAATAATACTTGTCTATGGTGTGTTGTGAATTTATGGCAAGAAATCTCATAAAAATCAACAATTTTGTTAAAAACCAAGAGAAGATGTTAAAATATACAAGAGAATTATAATTCATGCAGACAATCATTTTGTACAGCGATATAAAAATCATGCAAATTCATGGTTGAATAGAATTAATTAAATTAATTATATATCACTGTACTCTTCAGTGCAAGAAGTATAAACAAAATTTTTACAAAGGACTTGAGAAAGAAAATAGCAGAATAGGATCTAGGAGATTCATATTTATCCTTATGAGAAAAAGAGATGTGAGTCCAGTTAGGTATTAACTAAAGCTAAAGGCTGTAATGGTTAATACCTAACTGGACTCACATCTCTTTTTCTCATAAATATGAATCTCCTAGATCCTATTCTGCTATTTCCTTTCTCAAGTCCTTTGTAAAAATTTTGTTTATACTTCGTGCACTGAAGAGTAGAGTGATATATAATAAATTTAATTTAATTTAATTAATTTTATTAATTCTATTCAACCATAAATTTGCATGATTTTTATATCGCTGTACGAAATAATCATCTGCATGAATTAAAATTCTCTTATATATTTTAACATTTTTCTCTTCTCCATTTTTAACAAAATTGTTGAGTTTTATGAGATTTCTTTCCATAAATTCGCAACACACCATATATATATATATATATAACCAAGGAAGACCACCACTGGCTATTAAGAGCATTGTACACTCAGACAAATTTATACATTCTACTTTTGGCCTCACTGGTAACTAATGAGCCCAGCTCTTAATAAACATACACATGCAGACCAAGCTTCCCTTATTCACTAGTCTTGATTTCTGCTGGGGACACTTTACACAAACAAGTTCACAATATAGCATTTGCTTAGGGATCTTTTGATCATTCATCTGAACAAGGTGTCCAGTCCAATGTAAATGGTGCTAGTGTGCCATTGCCTCAATGCTCAGGATGTCAGCTTCCCTTAAGACCTCTGTATCTGTAGTCTAAATGAACCAGCCAACACTCAGAATGTGTCTCAAACATCTCTGATGGAAGCACTCAAGGACCCGTTTATGATGCCTGTAAAGGGTTCGTGTCTCACATGAACAAAGGAGCAACATCAGCACACTCACAATACAGCAACTTTTGTTCACTTTGTGCTGCCATTTTGGGACCAGATATGAGACTCAAGAGCCCTGAAGGAATCAGTTGCCTTCTGAAACCTTAAAGATATTTCATCAACCAAGGTGCAAACATAGCTGAGAGTGCTGCCCAGGTAGAAAAACTTGTCTATTACTTTCAGTACTGTTCCTTCAACTAAGATGGTTTTGCATATGGGTTTCCTGGCACAGGCTAGAAAATTTCAACAATCTTGTCTAGGCAGTAGATATCTTGCCTTATCTTGTCTCTGAATCATGTCAATTGGGTGAAAAGGGTTTATGAGGTGTTGTGCAAGCCTTATTTGACTTAATATTTTGCAAAAGCATTGCTCACATTTTGCAGGTGGTGTCCTCTAGTGTGCCAACAGAAATTTGTCCATATGATTGCATTTGCTGAAATTTTCTGATCTGGAACTAAGTAGTGCAGTGGAATTCTTAGATCTAAAAAGAATGTGTGATCTTTCAGCTATGCATAAAGTTGCATTTCTTAAATCCATTTACATATGGCATGGATTTCTCTATGATTCTACATTTGATTGTATGTGGTGTGCAGTTGGTCTTCAAACTCCATATGTGGGTTTACTTTTGTAAAGGACACCACCCATTCCAGATTGAGCAGCAGTCTCACAGACTTTGAACCCCTCTCCAGTGAATTATTCTACTGCAACTAGTTTAATTATGGTATCTACAGTCAAAGGAGACATAATTCTAATTTTCTTTTCTTTTTCCATTTTTATTCACCCTTCCACATTCTGCATCAGCCTTGTTTTTTTTCCTGTGGTTTCTCATGTACCAGTATCCCGATTTTCAAATAGAACAGACCATGTGCTCTGAGCCCGAAGATTACCTGGAGACACAAAGCACATTATAAAAGCCTACCTAATCACATGTCTTCACAGCAAGTAACTATTAGCAGCTTTTATCTTTATGCTGTGTATATTAAATGTTTATTTCTCATTAGATGGAGTACTTTTTTTTTATATAGATAAAATTCATTGAGCTTAGTGGCTAATGTATGTAAGAATATTACACAAATCATTCAGTTGATGAGTTGAAAATGAAATGTGTGTTGGTACAAGTTTGCAGTTGATAAAAAGATTTCATAGCAGTAAATAAATTATAGAATAAAAACATTAAGTGCATCTCCTGTAGAATGTAAACAGAATTTATCATACTACATCATGAGATTCTGATTGTGATAAAATGTCTTTTCAAACTGCCTGGTGTTAATGATTATTGGACATTGTTTACAAGAGAGACTCAGTCATGCAGGTATGTAGGTTTACAATATGCAGGAGGATTCATGTTTCATGGAAATATGCTGGGTGTAGATTGAAGAATGTGTCAGGGTCTAGTTGGGTAGACTGAGTACCACTTGAATTTTATTTACAATAGACTTAAGTTAAGTTAAGTTAATTTTTTGGCTCAAAAAGCAAAAAGCAAGGCCATGTAGGGGGACATGGAGTTATGTACATGGAGGGTGTTCATGCAAAGAGTTCAGGCCATTTCTGGTCAAGAGAGACTTTGAACCGAGCAGTCGTCGGCATCTTCACTATCTTGTCCGGCAGCTTATTCCACGGATCCGCAACCTGGACAGAGAAAGCCCCTCGCCTTCGATTGAGATGAAATCGTCGCAGATAGAGCTTTTCGGAGTGGTGGGCCTATTTTGTCTGTTAGTTTCCTTTTTCTTTTTCTTTGGTTAGATTCAGTACTATTCACATGTTAATCTTCAAATATTATATCATGTGGTATGAGATCAACTGGAGTTATGCTGATTGCAGTATGATGAGGTTAATTGATGTTGATTGCATGCAGACCCATACAATCCCATATTAGCTCAGAAGTCTAACTATTAAATTTATGTAGAAGATTATAGTCATAGTTGTTTTGTTGGAGTGGATTAATTAATCTGGATATTCATTTATTCATCTATTTAGTTGCTAATTTATTAAAAGTTGTTTTTCTGTTTTGTGATTTTGTCAACGCCAAGTCATTATGCAGATGTCTGTAATATTGGGGGAGTTATGCCTCATGAAAGAGACACTTATTTTAACTTCATGTAAAGTAGGTATTTTGTTGCAGATATTTGTGGTAAAAAAAAAAATCCTGCCTCTTACAGTTGTATGATTATGTGAAGTATGTGCATGGAAGAGTACCTAAATGCATTTTATCACTGCATTTTATTTTTCAAGTTCAAGCATCTATTAAATAAGTATTGACTTTCAAATGAAAGTAGTATTGATCTCATCTATCTTATTCACATCAGATCAACTTAAACAGTTAGCATAGTGTTTCTGCTAAAAATTCCAGACACAAGAAAAGGTAACTGTTTGATTTCTGTTTGCAACAGATTTTCTTGACTCTCTCTTCCTGAAGTAAATGCCGTTAAAAAAAAAAACTCATCAACTGGAGCATAAAACTTGGATCTTGCTGTTCTGGAAAATTTGTATTGGTTACATATCATTTAACTAATGTCTTGTAGCCTTGGTAATCATAGAGTTGCTTTTTGTTTTTTTATTTTGTTTTTTTGTTTTTTTTTTTTTTTTTTTTTGTTTTTTTTTTTACTTTTCTATGTTTCTTTTTCTGCTATCAGTGATCTTTCAGATGACTGTTCTAGTTATATGCTAAAGTAATCTATTTCTATTCAACATGAAAATCAAGAATCCATTTCTTTTTATACCTTTATATGGATGAAATGATTCTTTTTGATATTTGCATATAAATTGTCTATGCACACTGTCTTACTGCTGGTTGATCTTGGTAATTCCACCAGTCAATCATGTTACCGATTTTCAAGCAGGCAAATTTATGCAAGTTAAATAATGTATGTTGGCCTTGGGCCACAGCCAAATAACTGTAGCAGATTTTGAAATCAAGACATTTGTAGTCAATAGTTCACTTCAGCAACTCTACTTCTGACATGAGTGATTTTTTTTTTTAGATACCTGACAAACAAGAAGCAGCTACTCAACTTCAAAAAGTCAAGGAATCACAATGACTAACTAAGCAAATGTCAAACCACCTTGATGAAGTGTTCTGGATTTGTGTATTCTCACTTGAAGCATCTTGTGCTTTGCACAAGACACTAAAATTCTCCTGGCCTACTTACATGGCAATAGAATTAGAAATTAATGTAGAAACAACAAACTAATAATAAAATTGAAAGAATTATAGAGGAGGGGATATCAAGGGACTCTTTCAACACAAAAACAAATGAGTTAATTGGTGACTAACATACTTAACATAGCGAACCAAAAAAATTAATCAAAATTCCACATAGTGAGAAAGAAAATGTTTAACTTAATGCTGACAAAGGCAGGTAATGGAAACAACTCCAAAATCGAATTAAAAATTAAATGTCAAATGCAGAGGAGAATGAGTCTGATATTTGGCAAGTGCAGTGATACCTCTGGACATGCTTCTTAGATTTCTTCTTAGATTTATTTCCTATTACATGTCACCACATTCAATATTTAATTACTTTAGAATCTAGGAGTTGTTGCCTTTACTTTTCTTAACCAGAATTAGTTGTTTTCCTCCTCCTCTAAGTATATAATTTTAATTCATCAAAAATTACTACATTAAGTATTTTCATTTTCAAACAAAAATAAAGGCAAGAAAAAAGGCGAAAAATGTGGTTGGTTTGGGATAGACAACACATATCATTTTATTATTTTCAGTCATTGGATTGTAACAGTCTTGAAGCATCACCTTTTAGCCTCCAGTGATCATTTTATAAACTTGAGAAGAATGAAAGTTAGGAAAGTAGAGCTTTATATTTTAATCAACAAAAAAAAAGAATCTTTTTCTCCTTTTCTAAAACTTACTAGGCCTATGTGTGTTTAAATGAATGCCTGACAAAAATTAATAGATATGTTATAACCAGAAAAATATGATGTATAATTAATAAAAGTGTCAGTGTCCAAGGATGTGGCACCAATAACATCATCACCATCATAACATTCATTCACTTTTTCATGTTTGCATGGGTTGGACTGAGATTACTGAGGCAGATTTTTCTTCAGTCAGATGCCCTTCTTGTCACCAACCCTTATCAGTTTCCAAGCAAGGTAATATTTTCCCATGACCAGACATGTTCTTGCACAATATTAGAAATGAGTGACACTACTTGAATGACAGTGACAGTCATTTAGGAGGCAAAAAAACATATACACACTCACACATACATATATGTACACACACACGCAAACATCTATATATATATATATATCAGCCTCGCCTGGCCCCCCGTGCCGGTGGCACGTAAAAAGCACCATCCAATCATGGCCGTTTGCCAGCCCCGTCTGGCACGTAAAAAGCACCCACTACACTCACGGAGTGGTTGGCGTTAGGAAGGGTATCCAGCCGTAGAAACACTGCCAGATCAGACTGCGCCTGGTGCAGCCTTCTGACCTCCCAGACCCCAGTTGCACCGTCCAACCCATACCAGCATGGAAAGCGGACGCTAAACGATGATGATGATGATGATGATGATGATATATATATAGGGAAATGTGTTGTTGAAAATGCACCTAAATTTCAAAAACACGTAATTGTTTAAAACACATTTATTTACATATATACCAAACTAGTTTCAACAATATGTTTTGTTTGTTTTTTTTATAAATGGTAAAAGTTTAAAATTATGAATTAGAAAAACATCTTTAAAAGTTTCAATGTTGGAAAATTAAGATGTTTCGATGTTGACAAATTAACATGTTCAAAACAGATACCTTTAGCATTATGAATTAGGAGGACAGGTGCAAGTTTGAATGTTCATAGCAGTCAATAATATTAAAACTGTATATCAATTTGTTTGAATGTACCAAGTTTATTAATGTTATTGGTGATCGACAAGTCATACTGAGTTAAGAGGGAAAACAACAAGGGAGAAATGAAAATAGTAAAAAATAAGGGAATTTAGTTTACAGTTTCTCTGATCCTCTTTCCTTAGATGCTTTCAAATCCAATGAAATTTTACAAACACCAGTTGCTGATGTCACCTAACTCCAGACCAATCAAAACCGAACTTCAGCAAATACAACGAAATGACCCTTTAAGAGAACCAACCAACCCGAATTCGTTTACACATAGTTCTTGCTTTAAATCTCATAGTATTTGTCTTGGACCATGTCTTGAATGTACTATATTATAATAGGAATTATATATTTCTTTTTAACCGTTTTGTGAGTAAATCATCATCATCATTTAATGTTTGCTTTCCATGCTGGCATGGGTAGGACAGTTTGACAGAAGCCTGCACCAAACTTCTGCAACTGTTTTAGCAGGTTTTTATATCTGGATGCCCTACCTAATACCCACCACTCAGAAGAATGGACTTACTACTTTTTACATGGCACAAGCACAGGCGAGGTCAGTTTTGGAAAGGTTTTTACAGTTGGATGCCCTTCCAAATGCCAACCACTTTACAGTGTGGACTGGGTGCTTTAAGTGGCACCTGCACTGACAGGGTCACCAGGTACTTGCAATACAAAATAATCTCCTTTGAGAAGGGAGGGGCCATTGTACATATTCTAGAAACTGACTCCGATGATTAAATTGTCAGGGCATCTCAAACTGTTACCTCAATCTCTTTACACTTAAGTTGTTAATAAAATATCAGCTCAAGGCAGTGAGCTGGCAGAATTGTTAGCATGCTTGGGAAAGTGCTTAGTGGTATTTCATTCACCTTTATCATCTGAGTTCACATTTTGCTGAGATCATCTTTGCCTTTCATCCTGTCTGGGTCAATAAAATAAGGACCAGTTGAGCACTGGGGTTGATGTAATTAGCTTACCTCCTCCCTCAAAGTTGCTGGTCTTGTGCCAAAATTTGAAACTAATATAATATAAGTGCATATCACTTAGGTTGACGAGGGAAGGGTGACCTCCCTTTGCAAATACCATAAGGGCACAGAAAGTGTGCCTAAAGCCAGCTGGAGACGATGTTCTCCTGGGGCTACAAGCTACAGTAACACCCATCCTTAGTGGTTAGCCATATTGAGATGGCAAGTATACCTCACATTGTCGTGCGGTTACTGTTTATACCTCGTTCAGAGATTTATTTTTACTAAGCAAATTTTATATAAGAAATGAAAAAATTTATTGAATATGATATTCTTTTATCAAATGTTATATATATAATACAATACCACATTAAAATATACATCCCAAACCAAAGAAAACACAAACATGACAGAGACAAAGAGGAAAAAGAAAGAAAACAAACATCAGTTCAACCGTAAGTGCTTTAATTGGTTACATATCACAAACTTCAACAGAACCTACCAAAGCAAGCCAACATGCTCACAGCATTACCATGGGCAATGGTGAGGTTAAGGATTTGGAACAACTAAGACCCTTACAAGCATTACTTGACACGTTGGTAAGGTGAGTTGGCAACGATGACAAAAATTTTGCTGTTAGTGGCCCAGCTCCTCCAAACATCTCAAATGTCTGAGGCTGGAAGAAATAGTTCACTGACAAGTCCCAATACTTAAGGATTTTGTTCTGTTCAGGTAAGGAAGCAGTGACCCGCCCATTCACTGCAGCATCCAGAATGTGGGAGGCAGCAAAGGAGTCAAAGACTGTGGTGTCCTAGATGAGGCACCTACCTCTTACCCAGTGACAAAGGATAAGACCATCTGATCCTTTCCCATCACTTTTGGGTAATCCTACCAGCTCCAGAACTGAAGGGATATTAACCTGAGCCAGGGCCTGCTTAATGATTCAGTTCTTTTATCAACCTTCCAAGGATGAAAAACAATATTGACTCTGACAGCTGGATGAATTCAAATTATGTAAATCATTTAGTTCAGTTACCTGTCATATCTGTGAACTTGCCACTCATAAATATTTATATCTCACATAATCATGAATTTCCAGATTTATTGAGGAAAGAAAATGAGAGATTGTGTGGTAATAATGTTTTTGCTTTGTTTTTTTCTCAAGAGCTATACTGTGGCAGTTCTATATCCTCTGTGACGATGGTTTTGCATGTAAATGTTGATTTCTAATGTAGGCACAAGGTTCCTGTCTTTGTAAATATTAACCTCAACCATAAATGTTAATATTCAACATAGATTTGAAAACTGCAGCAAAATCCTACCAGATCCCAAGATGGAAATTATTGGCGTCATTTCATCTCTATTTCTGGCAAAAATATTTTTAGTTTAGATTTTTATTAAGAATTCTGTCATTCTACTGCATTTTGCTAAATCATCAAATTCCACTTAGAAAATAAGAAGACTACAAAAATAACTATCAATGCTTGGAGACACTTTAGGATGTCTTCCTGTCCTCTCTTTGTTTAGGATTAAATATAATTCCCTTATTGATTCAGGAATTAAAATGTTCTGATTCTTGTTAAATATATAATCTCCATATTTTATTTTAATAGTGTTTTTTGTCTCTTTAGAAAAACAAAAACACACACATACGCACACACCTTCTCTCTCTCTCTCAACTACTTATATACACATGCACTCATATTTATAGCTTATTGCTTTTTAAATACTTGATAAATATTTCATGCTATAAATATAATGTCAGATTTTCTGCTTTGGAGAATTGCTGTTGTTTATTCTTTTAATTTCCTGCTTCATGTTTTAAAATATCTCACTAATGTCTATTACTTTTGGCATTGGTAGTCATCCTGGTGTGATGCTACAGTTTTTGCAAGCGTACAGTCTAATTTCTTACAACCATTTCACTTATGTTGCTATTGATATTCGGAAATTTATGAACATTTCAACTCCTCACTTGCCCTTTTTAAAAAATTAAACGTTAAGGACCAAAGGGATATATTCTGGGACTATCTGCTTGAAAGTCTTGTATTCAAATCCATTGCTGCTCTTTTGGCAGTGTGCATAATTCTAGGTGTCAAACTTTCGAGGGAATGTTGCCTGAAATAAAACTAGTAATAAGGGTAAAAACCCCCTTTGTTCATGAATGACCATTGGATTGCACCCAGAAAGTTACCCTCTGCGGCACAACTCCAGGCAAGGTTGTTTATGGAAGATCAGCAGTTACCCATGCATACCAGTCTTCCCTCTCCATACCATCAATGTTATCTAAAGGGAAGGGAAAGGGTGATGCAGCTTGGCACCAGTGACATTGCAACTCATTTCTAAAGCTGAGTGAACTGGAGTAACATGAAATAAAGTGCTTTGCTCAGGAACTCAACTCACAGCCTGGTCCAAGAATCAAACTCACTACCTTGTGATTGCTAGCCTGACACTCTATCCACTGAGCTATGCACTTGACTTTAGGAGACACTGGCAGTCAGAGTGTAGTGTTATTTGGGTAAAAATGGAAATAATATTCTTTTACTTGTTTCAGTCAGTTGACTGCGGCCATGCTGGAGCACCGCCTTAGTCGAGCAACTCAACCCCGGGACTTATTCTTTGTAAGCCCAGTACTTATTCTATCAGTCTCTTTTGCCGAACCGCTAAGTGACGGGGACGTAAACACACCAGCATCGGTTGTCAAGCAATGCTAGGGGGACAAACACATACACACAAACACATACACATACACACACATATATATATACATATATACGACAGGCTTCTTTCAGTTTCCGTCTACCAAATCCACTCACAAGGCATTGGTCGGCCCGAGGCTATAGCAGAAGACACTTGCCCAAGATGCCACGCGGTGGGACTGAACCCGGAACCATGTGGTTGGTTAGCAAGCTCCTTACCACACAGCCACTCCTGCGCCTATTATATCTGTTATATAAAATCCGTTCTGTCTCTCTGTGTGTGTGTCTTCTAGGATCTCGGGCTTCCTCCATCCGATTGTGCTCAGATTTGATATATAGATATCGATGGTATCAGGACGTGAATAAGTCTTGAAAAAATTACAAAAATCGATTCCAGGTGAGAATGCGATCGATAAAGCCGTGGGAACGTGCATTTGTAAAATCGTTTTTCATGGAATAGAAAAAAGTCTATCTTTATTTCTTCTCTTGCTGGTGTCTCAAATTTAGGTTAAATCAGTGTTTCTCAAAGGGGAGGCCTATGGGACAGTCGGACAAGTTGTTTTGAGAAAATTTGGTTTAAATGTTTGACAATTCAGCACCGTCCATTAGTGTTTTGCTCATATATAATAATAATAATAATAAAATAATAATAATAATTAAAGTCAAAGAAAAAATATATATGAAATACCTTCATTCTGCTTGGTATGTTGATGTTAAAAATATATCCAGCAGGTTAATGTGTGTGTGTGTGTGTGCGTGTGCATGTGCAAGTGTGTGTGCATGTATGTATGTGTGAGTGTGTGTGTACCTGTGTGTCTATTGTCAAGTTTCACTTGGGTACAAGTTTTATTTTTTATTGAATAGGGGGCTTACATGCATATACACTTACCCAACCCCACACAGTCTATTTTATTTCACCATCATCACGTCATCACGTGACCGACCAGTCCATCAGATGTAGTTACACATCGCTGGTCACAATGCATTCGCATTGTTTTAGCCTTCGAATGATGCCACCCCGCTGGCTAAGCGAGCAGGCCAACAGAAGAAAGAGTGGTGAAAGAGTACAGCAGGGATCACCACCCCCTGCCGGAGCCTCATGGAGCTTTTTAGGTGTTTTCGCTCAATAAACACTCACAACGCCCGGTCTGGGAATCGAAACCGCGATCCTACGACCGCGAGTCCGCTGCCCTAACCACTAGGCTATTGCGCCTCCACCTATTTTATTTATACCATTTATTCTTTTTTTTTTGTCAGTGAACAGGTCGCAGTATCAAAGCGACGAAAATATTTTGACAAACTAAATTTAAATGTTGAAGTGAATCTAACGGTTTTGTGTGTTTCTTAAATGGCTTATAAACACCTTCCACGCTGCAATTGTTTTGTTCCAGCACACTATCTCAGATGAAGTCACTCGCTATACAAGTACATCTCCATAATTTATTCTTATGTTTGTCAGACAATCAGAGAAATCATCTTGATTAGTATACTGTTTTAAAATGAAAATTCCCAGTTTAGATACTAGCAAAAACAAGTGGCTGAAATTGGCTTCCTCCAAAGGATCTCTGGAGAACATTACTCAATAGGGTGAATAGCTCAGAGATCAGGGAGTCTCTTCAGGTCAAGCTGCTACTTCTCTGCATTGAGACGGCGCAGCTCTCATACTATGGACATGTCAAGAGAAAGAATTACAAGACCTAGGATTAGACCATGAACAAGATGGTCAGATTAATATTCATAGTTTCAGTTGGTCTGGTTTGGGAATCCAGTGAGAAAGTTAATGATGGCTATTTGTGATAGGACCCTATGAAGGAGGTACATGAGGACTCTGCCTCAGGAATAGTAAGTGAAGAAGATAGATGGACAGATGCTTTAGATTCAAGATCTTGAATATCAGTCCAAAAATATTGACCTTTTACTCTTTTACTTGTTTCAGTCATTTATATATATCTATATATAAAGGCTGGAACACCGCCTTTAGTCAAGCAAATCGACCAAGACTTATTCTTTGTAAGCCTAGTATTTATTCTATCGGTCTCTTTTGCCGAACCGCTAAGTTACAGGGACGTAAACACACCAGCATCAGTTATCAAGCAATGTGGTGGGGAGGGACAAACACAGACACACAAACACACACATATACATACATATATATATATACACACATATACATTAATACGACGGGCTTCTTTCAGTTTCTGTCTACCAAATCCACTCACAAGTCTTTGGTCAGCCCAAGGCTATAGTAGAAGACACTTGCCCAAGGTACCACACAGCCACTCCTGTGCCTTTGATGTCTGTGAAGTTTATACATGGTCAAGAGCTCAAAATGTACTATTTTTGTTACTGTACTCAAGGACTGCAGTTCTGTTTTTCCTAATCTGATTTCCTCATTCATGTGATTAATAGTAAGAAAAACAGTTACCCTCAATACTATGCAAATATTTAATTTTTGGTGAACCATCTTATCCATGTTAGCATAGAAAATGGATTTAAAACAGTTTGAAGTTTGCCATTATGTTGTGCTCTTGAGCAAGTTACATAGCTCTACCTGTTCTATTTTGTCTATCTGTTTACCTGAGCAGTTGTAGTGCACCTGAGCACTGTATACAAAAGGTTCATTATATATATTACATAAAACAAATTCTGTACCCTACTTTATGGTTGAATGTCTGATGGAAGAAAGCATGACCAGTTTCTGCAACAAAATCATGGTCACTGGTTGTAGTTATTGCCAGTACCATGCATCATCAGGGTCACTGCCGGGGTCATGTAAATGACACTTACCCGTGAATCATAGTCATGTTCATTGCTGGTGTCATGTAAATGGCACCCATGCTGGTGGCACATAAAAGTACCTATTACACTCCTGAATATTTCTCCCAGCATTCACTAATTTCCTCTTGTTCTGGTCTAACAACCCTCCATGTTTGTTTTTGTTCAGTTTCCTTGTACGTCTCCACTGTCCTTGTTTTGTTCCCAACTTTGACCTTCCATAAATCCTAAATTTTATTTTAGAATTTATGAGAGCATCTGTCTTTGAAGACTCATATTGTCATTGAATGCTCAAAATGAGGAGTAGATAGACAGCTGACAACTGATGAAGGGTCGTTTCTCTGTGTTTACTTGTCCTGTTTTCCATTTTTTTCTCTCGTTTACATATTTAACTCATTTGTCTACGTATTTCTTATTGTTTACACAGCTAGTGACGTCCTGTACCCATATATGCATATATATATATATATATATATATATATATATGTAGGTCCCGGGTTGATTCGGGGTTAACCACAGTAAATAAGGTACTCAATACATAGCAGAGTAAAATTAATTTATTATATAGAAGGAGCTTCTACAGGACTAGAACTGTTTCATTCAAGAGAAATCATCAGGAAGCTAGTTAACAAGAATTGTATTGGCATTTATACATTTAGGCAGGTTTAAAGGGGTGGTGGTGGGAGACTTTTTGGGGGTAGGCATAGCGCAAAAATATCATACTTGG
>NC_043001.1:37663910-37671410 GCF_006345805.1 Octopus sinensis | reverse complement strand
AAAAGCAACAAGAATGGATTAAAATCTCGGTACGATCGTTTCGTACGAGGACATCTTTAATAAGCTACAAAAAATGCAGTGAATACAGAGTACGAGCCATCTGTATTCACTGCAGTTTTTGTAGCTTATTAAAGATGTCCTCGTACGAAACGATCGTACCGAGATTTTAATCCATTCTTGTTGCTTTTTTCCTATTTATATATATATATATATATATATATACACATACATACACACACACATACACATACACACACACATATATTGTTTATTATTATTATTTAATTGAATGCCATGCATCCATTTCCAAGTGTATATATATATATTTATATATATATGGGGGGGGAGGGTATTTGTGTTTCTCCCCCCACTATCGCTTGACAACTGATGTTGGTGTACTTATGTCCCCGTAACTTAGCACTTCGGCAAAAAGAGACCAATAGAATAAGTACTCTTTTACTCATTTACTCTTTTACTTGTTTCAATCATTTGACTGCGGCCATGCTGGAGCACCGCCTTTAGTCGAGCAAATCAACCCCGGGACTTATTCTATCAGTCTCTTTTGCCGAACTGCTAAGTGACGGGGACGTAAACACACCAGCATCGGTTGTCAAGCAGTGCTAGAGGGACAAACACAGACACACAAACACACACACACATACATATACATATATATACATATATACGACAAGCTTCTTTCAGTTTCCGTCTACCAAATCCACTCACAAGGCATTGGTTGGCCCGGGGCTATAGCAGAAGACACTTGCCCAAGATGCCACGCAGTGGGACTGAACCCGGAACCATGTGGTTGGTTAGCAAGCTACTTACCACACAGCCACTCCTGCGCCTATGTAAGTATTAGACTTACAAAGAATAAGTCCTAGGGTTGATTTGTTCGACTAAAGGCAGTGCTCCAGCATGGCTGCAGTCAAATGACTGAAACAAGTAAAAGAATAAAAGAGAATAGAAACTATTACAGATTAGTGACTGGAGAAAGAATGAGATTAAAGACCGAGTCTCAAGGAATACAGTTTTCATGATGTGAGTTGGTGACAGTGGCATTTTTTACCCCAACTCTTTTTATATCTTTTATTCTAAACATTTCATTCCAGTATGTGGTTATAGATATTATTATCTAATTTGGGAGCTGTAGATATATTAGTGTGGGAAAATGGAAGGTGGTGGGTAATATTGGTATTTACTTGACTGAATTATTTCTGGTAGCCAATACTTTCCGAATTATTAACATCTTGTGAATGTGTGTGTGTGTGTGTGTGTGTGTGTGTGTGTGTGTGTGGTGCACGCGTGTGTGTGTGTGCATGTATGTGTTTGTTCATGTCAGAGTGTGTGTATGTATGTGTATGGATATGTGTGTGTGTGTGCATGTGTATTGTATGTGTGTATGTTTTCTGTTTGACAAAGTGTATCGGTCAATCAAGTCTCTGATTATTTTCGTATACGCATGAAACTAAGGACACTGAAACCCTGCAGTTACAAATTGAAATGTTTGAGTTCAAAACAAACCTAGAGAAACATACTACATGCATAACAATGGGACCCAAACCTGAAAAACGAATGAAGTCTAGATTTATCAAAACAATGTATCAAATAAAAACACACAAGCTGAGGTCAGTCATTTGAAACATTTTAAAGTTGGCAGAGATTAGAAGATCCTATCTGTGCAGATACTTCTATATCTGGTAGGAAGATACTTTAAGAAGTGAGGAAATGATTACATGTATTCATGCAGTAAATAACTCAGTGAAACGGAAGATAGATGGTTATAAGAGATTAACTTGTGTAGGCTGTAATTTTGACTACATATACTGCTGCTGCTATTATACAGTCTGTTTGTTAATGTTACTGTTATTGTTGCTGTTACTTCTTGTTTTGTTGATACTGATTCTACAGCCATTCAAGTGAATTTAGTTTGACGAAAATGAACAAAACAATTGCTATTGAAAATCTGGAAAGATTTCTTTTGACAATTTTATCATTACTTCATTGACACAAACTATTGAACAAACTAAGAATTTCTATTTAAAAAAATACTCTTGGAAAATGATTTCGCACCAGAATACCCTGAACCTGAAATAATGCTGCACTATTTCTTATAATGTTCTTTTTCAATGCTACAATAAAATTACACTTCTGCCTCATATTTCTCTTCAGGAATATTTTTGAAGAGTCTAAATAATATGACTGTTTGTTTCTCAGAAGGACTCTCATCTTTGGATTTTTATAAATATCTTCTTCAAATGCCTGAATTTTCCAAACCAATTAAATATATTTGTGACATGACTATAATCACAACAATAATGATAATAATGATGATTTTGCTTAGGATAATGGTGTCAATGTGGATTTTCTCCCCTCCATGCACACGCAAGCATGTATCTGACTCATACACTGTTCACTTTCCAGACATTTGTACATTACTGCATATGCTTTATATGCACTTTTGACAAGTTGTGGTGCACCTGAGCACTGTATACAATAATTTCATTATTACATGATAATGATGCTGGTGAGGATAATTATGTTGATGAGGGTAATGATCATAATCATGTTTGTTATCATGATTATAATTATCATCATTACTGCCCTCCTCCTCATCATCGTCGTCATCGTCATTGTCATTTTCTCATATTAAAGAAAGCTTTGTGAGTTAAATTCAGTAGAGAGATGTATGGAAGCCTATCAGAGGAACCATCCCTGTTCTTGGGTGATAGGATTTAACTCGGTATCTGCTGTAATACTATCACCTTTTCCTTGGACCCATCGTGGAGTCCAGTGTATTACAAGCATTCAGGACACTAGTTTCCAATCTCAAGGTAACTTCTTCCATTCACCCCATCAGTCTCAAAAGTCTTTGAAAGAGTTGTGTGTATTGTCATTCCTTTTCTGAGTAGACTAAAAAACAAACAGTTACAACACCAACAACAATAAAGCATCCATTTATTGAAATGAAAAACAGATAAAGCAACAAATTTGATGCTGAGTCTTCAACTTTATCACAGTAACTTTTTAATGTGGGTGTGGTTGCAACAATGTAGTCTGAAATATTTAAGTGCTATCAAGTTTAATCTACATTTAATGAGCTAATGTGGGAACCCCTATGCAGTTGTTTGAATGTCTAAAAATAGCAGCCATACCTCCTATGTACCATGATCTTAAAAATTGAAGGACACATTGTGCAGTGTAGTCACTGATGTACAAGGGAGGAAGGGGGTCATGTTGATGACAAGGGAAAAAGGGGGTCATGTTTGCAAGAGATTTGATTATAGTATAAGTCTACTTGATCAGAACTGATCTGGGTTAAACAAAAACAGCAATGTATATTTGACAGAAACCTGTAATTTTAACCAACACAAACTAGTTAAGAGAGAAGCTGATATGAAATGTGTACCAGTAAATTTGTTTGCTCAAGTCCTTACTTCAATCCAAACCATGTGACCAAGATATTTTGTTTTATGTTCAATACATGCTCTTTGATGTGGCAATTTTAAGCCAACCATATAAATGTTGCTGTTTTTTATATTAACTGCACAAATGTCCTACTCATGTTCAGCTTTGAGTCCATACTCCTTGGTGCAGTCTATAGAAGACAGTTTGTTCCTTGGGCATTTTTTACTTAAGCCCGTTGCCTTCTATGGAGCATATGCTATTAAGAACTTTTCACCATTGTTCTTGACTCTGAACTTATTTTCTGCTTCTCTCCAGGTGAATCAGTATCCTACCTCCAATTATTTTTAAGGCTTCCTCTCTTCTGACTTCCTTATGAGTTCCAGATATGTTTCCCTGAAAGAAGGCTTTCTTCTCCCAGGTCTTATTGGTTTTTAATTTTCATTGATGCTTCAGTAACTTTGCTTTTTTCCTGGGTAGAGGTGTTGGCCCTATGCAAACTCTGTTTTTTTTTCTACCTTTTGGAAGAAGTGGTCCATATTAGCCTGACCTCTCCTTCGATCTGTTCACCATGGGTGGCCCTAACACTGGCACAGTTCTCAGAGTAACTGAGGCATACAAACCACTATGCCACAACAAGAACTGGACCTTGTGGTAGATAAATATTTGTAGTTTTATAGAATTTGGTCCAGTTCACACAAGAAAACCTTGTCTGTGTTCTCTTCTGAGCCCTTGGTACTCAATTTAGTTTACATACAGTGTAGACACATCTTTATTGAGTTACAAATCAAAGCAACTTGAACCAGTCTATACAAGAAATGACTTCATGTGCAGCTGTGAGCCATACTTCTAAGTTCAGCTGTGCCAGTTTGTCCAGTGCATGCCAACATATTTTAATGCATGCTGACTTGTTTAATACAGGCCATTATGAAAAATAGAATTTTAAATTTGATTGACTGATGCTACAATTTTGGTAATATATATATTGGGCCATCCCATAAATAATGCAGATTTTTTATACTTTTTTTATTTTTCAAAATTAAGATAAACAAAGTTCTTTTTTAATCTGAAATATACTCTCCTTCATTTTCTATAATATTCTGCCAAATATCTGGTAGATTTTCAAGGTCCCTCTTCCAGAATTCAGTTGTCTATGACAAAAGATACTCCTCCAGTACTGTTCTGACCTCATCTACAGAATTCACATTTTTCCCATCCAAATGATTTTGAAGACTGTGGAATAAATGATAATCATATGTGGCAGTGTCCGGCAAATATGGTGGGTGGGGCATCGTTTCCCATTCAAACTGCTCCAGCCTTTGGAATGTCTGAATGTGGCCAAGCATTATCCTGATGGAAGAACACCGTTCGTCTTGAAACTAAAGATGGTCATTTTTATTCTAGCACTGACTTAAGCCACTCAAGCTGCACGCAGTAGATCTCCTTTGTTATCATTTGGTTTGGGTTTAAAAGTTCAAAGTGAACTAAACCTTTCCTATCCCACCAAACAGATCACAATACCTTGTGGGTGAAGATCTTCTGTAGCCTGAGGTGCCAATGTTTCTCCTTTCCCTACTGACTATCTTCAGTACTTGACATTTTTATAGAGTACCCATTTCTCATTACCAGTTACTATTTGGTTCAAAATAGATTCATTCATGAGACGTAACAGCTGTGTGCGATTAGACTCAGAAAGTTTGTGAGGAACCCATTGACCCAATTTGCTGACTTTTCCAATGGCACGGAGGTGTTGATGAATGGTTGAACGACCAAATCCATATCTGATAGTTCCTCAATAGTTACAATGGGACTTTGTTCCACCAGTGTTTGCAGGACATCCTCATCGAGTTCTATGGATCTTCCAGGATGAGGCTCATTATCTAGGCTGTAGTTTCTGGCTTGAAATTTCTGGAACCACCGTTGACACTGGCTTACATTTATTGTCCAATCCCCATATACTGCATTAATATTCCATGCACTTTCCATTGCTTTGTCACTTCCATTATAGCTTTGAAAAAATAACTGTTAAAATCAAACTACACTCTTCAAAATTTGCACTAAGAATAAGAACAAAGTAAAATTACTACCTACTTTTTAGCAAGTTGATGCAGGTAGTTTATCCCATCTCCCTCCGATTTTTAGTTCATGCAACTGAAAAAACTGCATTATTTATAGGATGACACAAAATATATATATGTGCATATATATATATATATATATAAGAAGAAAAGGGATTAAAATATCCAGGTGGATATCAATAAAGCACTCAGTATTAAATAAATTTAGTTAACTATATCAAACTATCAGACACCAACAATTGCAAGTAGAAAAAGCAGCCAAAGTAATATGAATGAAAAACATCATATCTTTAATTGGTGATTCTACCATACAATAATGATGATTTGGCTGAAATTATAGCAGTACATAATAAACAGAGAATTAGGGCAACCCAAAAGCTATAAACAAGAGTAGAATCAATAGTGTGAATTGTGAAATTAACACTATTGATAATTTTCCTGACCTAGATTTTAATAAAACAATACTGACTCTGATTATACAGTTAAATTAACACCTAGTTTTAATATTAATTTTAATATTAATAATAATAATCCTGTTTGAAACCTGATTCTGGGAGGAGGATTAGTAGTAATTCTTTTAACTATGAGTACCAAATGCAAGTGAATAAATGCCTGTGTAATTTTAAAAACAAAATATTTGTCCTTTGGAAAATCAGTGTTTAAGAAAGAATATAGTGTATCAATGCAAGGTAATAGCAGTAGATCATAAGTATTATTACATAGGTCTGTCTGCTACAATTTGGAAATCTAAATTTCATAATCATTTTCATTCATATATGCATAGAAGAAAATGTAATTCTACAAATCATAGTAAATGCATTTGAGATTTAAAAGATAAAAACATTAAGTACAATTTAAAGAGGTCCATTATTAGTTATGCACCATCATACAATATTAGTAATTCCAAATGAGATCTTTACCTTGAAGAAATGTAATATATAATTACTTCTAAATAAATATTATTAAATCGTGATGGTAATTTTACATTGAAATGTTGTCACAAATTTAGAAAAGTGTTTAAATATTTCAATTCTTAATTATAATTTGCTTTTCATATAATATAAAAAGCATAATTTTTCTAAAAATATTTAATAGATAATTAATTGTGACAGAATCTCTATGTTTATAACTGCCACAATGTAGAATTCATGTATTAATTTTTTAATTCTTTTATTCACTAACATCACCAAAAGTTGAATACCAAATTAGCTTTTCTTAGAATATTATATTTCTTCTTAACATTATTTTTGTTTTATGTTTTTGTCTACTAGAGATATTTTCTTAGTTCACTTTGAATTTAATCAATTTTGGATTGCCTTGATAACGTTGTGTAAACGTATATTTTTTGATATCTAAATATCTAGATACAACAGAAACAATTCTCAGTATTGTATAGGGGAATCACCAATTTTAAAGATATGATTTTCTCCATTCGTATTTTTGTTGTTATACATATGTTTGTATGTATGTATATATGTGTATGTATTATTTTTAAACAAGAATGTTGTTGACAGTGACTTTGAAGTTTCAGCCAGCTAAGCCATCATCAGAATACATTAAAGTTAGTCTTGCCTTTATACAGTCCCTGTTGAGTTAAAAATCTTTCTTTGGTGTGTGGTTTTGAGTGGAATGGTAATTAAGCGTTTAGGGTTGGTTGTTATGGAGAGATGTTTTGTAGAAATTTTTATTCATTAAATTTGTGGTTATGTTATTGTTTAGAGTTTATTCTTGAATGTAGAACTTTGTTTACAAGTATGTAGGCATTTCTCTTTTGCTAGGTAGGTCCAAGATGTGACAGTATTTTTGTTGCTTTTGGTATTAGTGGATTTAATCCTTTTGCTTTGACACTGAAAAGGTCAAGGTCCAGTATTTAGGCCCTTAGTAATTGGGTAACTCAACTGTTTTTTTTTTGCAAAAGAACATATGCAGGTGGTAAGGTTTGGTTGGTCATTTCTTTACTTGTTGTTATTTAGGGATTTTCTTGTTTTCACTTGTGAGGTAGGGGTTATTAGTCAAG
>NC_043001.1:37656410-37658910 GCF_006345805.1 Octopus sinensis | reverse complement strand
AAAAAAAAATTACATTGAATAAATCAGTGCTATCATCATCATCATCATCATTATTTTATGTCTCCTTTCCATAGTGACATAGGTTGGGCAGTTTGTCAGGGTCCTAGTCTTATTTGGAGTTATTGCTCTGAAAGGTTGGTCAGAGGATCAAGTCTTGCTTGTACATCCCATTTTTGGCACGATTTTTTTGACTGAACACCCTTCATAGCACCAGCCACTTTGCAGTCTCATGAACACACTTTATGTTTGCTTGTTCATCTGCCACTTTACAGGATATTCTAGTGTATTTTATCTAATGAAAAAACAAAGCAGGACTATCATGATGTGGGATTCCTTTGATCATAGGTCTGTTGATCAAAGTTGACTTCAGGCTAAACAACAATATAAGCCTGGCATCCAGAAGAGCCTTCTTTGACCACATCAGACTGACCAGCCACCATAATAACACCTAGTCCTCTTCTATGTCTTGATTTTGGTAAAGAGCAATATTAATTAGCCTTGCTTAACTACCATAATCTACTATAGACTACTACTGATTGTTAAATGGTTGCAGCAAAGTAAATTGGCTACCAGTTGCTTTCATCATCATCATCATCATCATCATCGTTTAACGTCCGCTTTCCATGCTGGCATGGGTTAGACGATTTGACTGAGGTCTGGCGTACCAGATGGCTGCACCAGACTCCAATCTGATCTGGCAGTGTTTCTACAGCTGGATGCCCTTCTTAACGCCAACCACTCTGAGAGTGTAGTGGGTACTTTTACGTGCCACCAGCACGAGGGCCACTTTGGTGGTACTGGCAACAGCCACGCCCAAATTGTGCTTTTTACATGCCACCTGCTCAGGCGCCAGTCCAGCGGCACTGGTGACGACCTCGCTCAAATATTTCACATGCCACCAGCACATGTGCTAGTAAGGTGACGCGATAATGATCACACTTGAATGGTGTGCTTAACGTGCCATTGGCACGAAGGCCAGCTTGTTGCTCTGGCAATGATCTCACTCGTATGGTACTCTTAGCACTCCACTAGCAACAGATGCCAGTCACCAAGTTTGATTTCAATTTCGATTTCACTTGCCTCAACAGGTCTTTGCAAGCAGCCTCAAATAGACTTCTTGATCAAATAGACTTCTGATCAGAAGTAGTCATGCCATATTTTGTCCTCTTTTCTCAGGGAAGTGCACCTTGGACTGCATTTCCCAGTATGTTCATTTTTAAAGATAGTCGGGTGTGATTTGAGGGGGATTTGACAGTTATTTGTAAAAGATCAGCTGGCCATGTATGGGCTCATTCAATGACTACTTTGTATCATAGATGTACTTGAGGGTACTGCTAATTAGAGCCATTGAATAAGATTAGCTTTATGTCATATGTACTTGAGTACAGCAGACTAGGCCCATTAATCAATATTACTTTTGCGAGATTCAGCTTTTCTTTTTTTTTCCTTCCTAAATAAAGTAAAATCAGACTCTCAATTAGACATGAAAATCAGACAAAAATCTAATTTAATCATGTAGTGATTTTGTAAACAGATGAACTGACAAAAGAAAGTGGTTGTTGTTGGTCTATGATAAAAGCTCTTCAGACCATCCCCATAGTTTAGCATCTCAGGAATGTATTATCCAATGTGTCCTTACATTTTTAAGATGGTTGGGTACAATTTGAAAGAAATTTGGCTGCTTCCTTTAGTAGAGTCAATGACCTCATACTGGCTAGAAAATGTGGTTCTTTGCAATGGCAAATTTATATGAAGCCAGAGCTGTCTGTGTCTTTTATTTGATATTTGTTTTGGCAATCATGTTACTGAAATGAATGCTTCTCTTACTATTTTCTTACACTTTGTTATTAGAATATGCCAATTTTTTAGCAGATGAACGGGATTTACTGAAGTAATTGATGTTGTCTTAAATTTGATACAAAATGATTCTATTTGTTATATTATATGAGAATCTTGGTCATTAATTGGTATTTTCTAACTTGATATCATTTATATTAAATAAACATGACAATATCATTCATAGTATTGTGCTTAAAACAAATGTATTGTTTTCTTTTTTCCTTATGATTATATCTTATTTCATTTTTAAGAAATCCTGAAAAATCACAGTAGTGTTTTTGTTTACATACATATACACAAATACATGCATGCAATGCACACATGCATACATACGTACATACATACATACATACATACATACATACATACATACATACATACATACATACGCTGAGAGTTGCTGAAGCATGGAACAAACTGTCGGCATCAGTTGTTAGTTGTCGGAGCACTGCATCCTTCAAAACTTCCATGCTTTCTGAGATTCGCCAACACTACACCTGATTTTCTCCCCTCCATACACACACAAGCATGTATCTGACTCATATATTGTTCGCTTTCCAGACATTTGTACATTACTGCATACACTTTATACGCACTTTCTGACAAGTTGTGGTGCACCTGAGCACTGTATACAATAATTTCATTATTATTTTTATTATTT
>NC_043001.1:37601410-37653910 GCF_006345805.1 Octopus sinensis | reverse complement strand
CTAAATAAGGAGTTCCTCTCAACTGGCTTTGGCCTCTACAGAGTCAATACTTTTGGCAACATTGAGAAGAGTGAATGGCCACATACTTGATAAGCTTAGATAAAAATCTATAGACTATTTTCCATTGGACTCAAAGTCACAATAGAAACTAACCTGAAAGTGGCTGAATTACTTGATGTGACTTTAAACTTAAGCACTGGTGCTTATAAACCCTTTAGGAAACTGAATTAGAGGTTGATATATATTAATACAGTGTCTTGTCATCCAGCCATATCGTTCAAGAACATTCTTTAAAGTGGTTGGCATTAGGAAGAGCACCAAGGTTTAGAAACCATGCCAAGGCAGACATTCTCAGGATTTGATGCAATCTTTGTACTTGTTAGATCCTGTCAAAGTGTCCAATTGATGCTAGTATGGAAGACAGACGTTTAAAGCTAGTGATAACACATTGTGTGTGCATATATAGGTTGTTCACATTGCACATGTTGAAAGAGTAAGTCCTCCTCTTTTCTTCCTGTTTATCGTAATTGTAGGTAAATAATATGTTCTAAGCAGATGTAATATGTCGTCACTCAGTTCTTGATAAAGGAGGCTTGCAGACTGTTCCATATCCACTGAAGGCTACATTGTTTTTATGGAGATGGCCGCTTTGACAGGAGCAGAAGACCAGCATTGAAGATAAATTATGCAAAGGAAAATTATCAACTGTGACCACCGATATGAATCGCCAGCAAGTGGCTAAATTGATTCATGAGTCACAATCTCTGAGCTTGCTGCACAACTAGAGTGTGGTCACAGAGGATGGTAGAAGACTTTGGATATCAGAAAGCATGTACAAAGTGTGCTCTTCAGCAGCAGACATTCGATTTGAAAGAGAGATGCATAGAAGTCTGCTCTGGTCTGATAAAAACGTTCGAAGCCAGTAAAGACATGATTTTCCTTTTGATCTGGTGACATGTAATGAAATGTTGATACATCTTTATGATTTATAATTGAAAGCCCAGCCTTTCTCCAAGCTCTAAAAATTTCAAGAGCCAGCGATGTATGTATGCATGTATGTACATATGTATGTGTGTGTGTGTGTGTGTGTGTATCTATGTATGTATGTATGCATGCATGTATTTATGTATGCTGTTTGTGTATGTGTGTGTACATATGTTATGTATGCATTTGTGTATGTATGTATGTATATTTGAAGGGGTGCTGAAAAGTTCCTGGCTTTAAGGGTATCGCAAAAGTCCTTGTTGGAGACCCAACCTTCCAAGTTCTTTTACAGGGCTTAGAAAAACTGAAAGTCTGCTGCAATAATTGTGACAATCAGAGAGGGGAATATGTTGAATAAGATCATAATTAACTGATCCACCTGTATTTTCTTTTACACAAAGCCAAGAGATTGTCAGCACCCCCTTGTATATATATCTTTGTGTGTGTGTGTGTATCTTTGACCTTGTACTATTAATGTTCATATACCGTTTAGTGAGATGTGAACACTAATAACATGAAGTGTATTCAAAAAATAATCTTTACTTACTACCATACAAACTGAGAGTCTATGTAACACTTTTGTATCTCAAGTATTATTTGATTCCATTCAAAATAAAAAAAATGCACTTGGTGCCATTAAAACAAAAACTTACCTCAATGCCACTAAAGATATTTTCAGTTAACATCTTCTTCATTAAACAGCAGCAACAAAACATCTATTTGTACAGATAATCAAATCTTCTTCCGCTTGATGATGATGATAGATGATGGTGATGATGATGATGACGATGATGATGATGATGATGATGGTGGTGGTGGTGGTGGTGGTGGTGGTGGTGGTGGCGGCGGCAGTGATTGTCATGGTAGTAGTAGTAGTAGTAGTATTGATGGTGGTGCATTGACTCTTCTTGATATCATCCAAAAACCTAATTGTATATGGAAGGTCTAATGACATGCCAGGTCATTTGATATATTGGCAACTAAGAGCTTAGTCATGTTAAATTGCCAGCTCTTAATTAGATTATTTTGATTTCTTTGTTGGCTCAGTATCAATATTTCAACTTTTGAACTATTTATGGAATTATATCAACTCTATATTTTAAGCTAACAATACAGATCAGTTTAACCATTGCTTAGTATGTTCATGGTTTTAAAATACATGGAAAGAAGTATGTTCAGATGTGAGTGACAATGATTTTGAATGGACTCCTTTCCAATTCGTAATGCCAATTTATTATTAGATTACAACTTTTTAAATATGTTGGGAATGTAATGAAAATGATTAAAAAATATACCAAAAAAAAAAAGAAAAAAAAACAGTAAGTAACAAAGGTGTTTTACAAATGCCCTGGCCAGTTCTTGAGTATAAAGCTGAAAGCATAGAAGCATAATAAAAATATACCAGCAACCTTTGAATCATGATTCCAACCTGTTAAGTTGTTCACCACCATTATGATCTGCCAAACAATTTTGATTTGAAAGTATTTCTTTTCATTTGTTTGCACTATAAAGTATTAATAAATAAGTGTTGCTTTAATGATTTATAAAAACATATTTCTTATAGAAATGGAATGAACAACCGCAACTAGTTAGTTAATTCTTCCATGATATTTTCTATTGATATGTTTTCCCATTAAATAAATTCCAATTATTTAAGAGAATCATGTGATTTCTTAAATATCTTGTGCTTACTCAATAGTGATTTCAAACCTGATTGAGTTTTAGCATAATTTTTTTCTAAGTTTGATTCAGAACACATGAATTAGAATCCTTGAGATATTATCTCCAACCTTTTTTCTTTTTCCATGGAACAAATTTGAGAGTGTAATGTAAAAATGGTAGTGGTAATTATTTGTCAGCTATTAAACAAAATTCTAAACAATCATCTACTTAAAGTAAGTCTTGGCTGATACTGCTTAACTTTAATAATTTCAGTACAAATTGACATTAACATCTGTAGTGTAAATTCAATTATGCAAAACTATTTTGGTTAAAGTTAGTAATTGGTTATATTCCTGTAGAAATTCTTTCTTGTTGATAAAATGCCAAGCTCCTTTAAAATTTGATATAAGTGTAACAGAATTTTGGCTGAGTATGTTAAATGGATCTCTTAAATGATTTGATGGCAATTCTTTATTATATTTTGTTGTCAGCAGTCAAACAGTGACATATGAAGATGACACTTGCTTTCACTTTCATAATATAACATCTTTATTGAGACTTGGTTTTGCTTTATTATTGATCACTTACCATTCATAAATATATTTGTTTTGTTTATTTACTTCTTGCAAGTATTTAATACTATGATTTCTGTTACTAAAGTATTGTACTGCAAAGGCCAAAACAGTCTTTCTTACTTCTCAATCACTTTATACCATTGGTGGTGTCACAAAGAAATTGAACTCCTAAAGATCCTACTGATTTCAGGATTTCTTAGAAAAAGGTACTCTGAAGAGTTTTCTTATTGCTACTTTCAGTCTCATGAAATGATCTCTTCATAAGCTAATAACAAAATAACGAAGTAATAAACCATATCAGATTGTAAACCAACTGGAGTATCTTCCAGTGTGTAAACTGTAAGTTGTGACGTGCCTTTGGCAGCTATCTGATCTATTGTTCTAATGATGTGAAGAACAGTCTGTTATTATTATTGTTCATGGGTAAGTGCAAGTCAATTCTTATCAAGCAAATTTATGATTGTTAGGAAGTGAGCAAAACAATTAGAACAATCTGTCGGTGCATTGTTCCAGATATGTCATTCATCTGAGGATCAGATAACAAGCAGTGTTTAATGGTATAAGATGCAGTGTTGTAGTCTAGACATAAACTCTCTACACTATCCACTCTATTTGTGTATAAGGCTGTGTGTATGTTTTGAGGCAGTAGGGAAAGTTGTAAAGTATAGTGCTCTTGATTTCTGTAAGATCCTGTGAAAGATGTGTGAGTACATAGTAGAGTGATAATTCTACATGATGCTTCTTCACTTGGCTTTTGTTGAACTTTAGAATTATTATTACTTTGCACAGCTTTCAGTGTTGGAGGATTTGACAGTGTTGGTACAAGTAGTGCTAGATGTAGGAGAGTGCTGTGATTCCTTCAAGCCCTAAGTATTTTAGGTATAGATTTTTGATTTTGTCAACAACTAAGGCTTTGAGTTATTACCCAGATAGCATTTTAAATGAAGAATTTATTACTTATCTACTCAGTACAATTAAACTAGAACTAAGTACTAATCATTAAGGTGAATGCTCAAAAGCATGAGGTATTTAGAACAACTTTGTCTTTGATTACAACAAAAAAAGTCTACCTAAAGATTGATTATGACATGGTAATCATAGGCAATAATGTTCCTTCTGTGGTATTCACTGGTTTGTAAATATTAAGAATAAAAAACAAACTGCAAAAATATTACTTTTACATAATATTACTGCCAGTAAAAAGTAGTTTACCCTTAATTTATACAGCAAATAAGAATATGGGGAGGATACAAAAACGACATACATCAGCCAGTAGACATTCGAGTATGTCTATTTATTCCAAAGTATTAGAAAGTATTAGAAGAATGCATACACATGAAATAACTATGTGTTACACACACATGTACTAATATTACAGGAAAGAGCTAAAGATCAGATTGACTGTAGGTTCTAGTTTCTTACAGCCGTTTCTGCCAAGAGGCAACAAAATCCTCCATACCATCTACATCTCCTCAGTGTTCTGCAGGGATAGGCAGATAAAGTTTGGACGCTGAATGTGCCTCTAGGCTTCTTTGGAGTGTCTAAGTGGTTGGGAGGGTTAATACATATAAGAAACAGTTAACAATAGATACAGTGTGATTGCCTTTTTGAAAGGGCAGAAAAAGAATAGGAGCAAACATGAGGATGTTAATGAAGCACAACTTATCAAAATTATTTGGGTATAGGAATAAGCTACAGACTTCCCATGATGTATTCCAAGATCCATGTTATTTCATCCAATTGTGGATAGGTGAATATAGTCGTTCTCAGGAGGAGTTTTTTCAGGAAGGGTGAATTTAGGCAATAGTTCACATTATGTTTATATAGAAATTCCACATTATGTTTACATAGAAATACAGTGGTGGATTTGAAGGTATGGTCAGTGTTATGGAGGTGAAAGAACATGTAAAGTGCTTGCTAGTAGGTGCAATGTTGCAGATGGTATGGCATATGCAACCTATGATGATGAACCCATCATAGGAAAATGTGGTATATGTGTGTACTAATGAGAGTAAGGAACCAGGTGGAACCAAAGTGTGGTGTTAGTGTTTGTTATTTTTTGCCAATCAACAAGTCTCGGAATCCGTGTGTGTAGTGAAGTGGGGGTCATGGTCAGTCCTACAACCTAATTGATCAGCATTTTTTTTGAAAACCATGGCATGGCTGCGATTCGTTGACAGTTAACTGATAAAACAAAACAAATCAAAGAAAGAAAGAAAGAAAGAAACCATGGCCATTATGGGCAAGTAAATAAGCAAAATAAAATTAAAAACAAGTAAATAAGTAAGTGCGATAACTAAAACAATAGGACTAAGGGAAGAGGATCCTAAAGGACAACATAAGCAAAATAAAACCATATAAACGTATAAAATATAAACATATAAAACATATATCTATCTATCAAGAGAATCTACTGTATAAGAACATAATATAGGAGCTGAACAGGGGATTCATTGTTGTCAAAAGGCAGAAGAAGAAGGATTTCGTGAATAGGGACAAAAGTGGACTGGATTGGATGAATAGTGGTTGTTTGTTTTGCTAACTTATAGTTATTCAATGCTAAAGCTTATACTAGTAAAATATAGAATATTAGATTATTAGATATAAAGCATTAAAGGAGTGGGACTGTTTTATAGTATTAAATTAAGTGTTTTTATTAAAAAGGGGTAGCTTGAAGAAAATGTTAACATGGATATATATATATATATATATATATACAGCTACGATAATTCTGTGTATAGTTAAAGTGGGGTAACCCCGTTATTTCTAGCTAGTTAATTAATTAATCAATTAATTTAATTAATTAATTAATTCCGTATTATAATAGTACTCAGTTTAGGTCTAAGGGAAGAGGTAATATCAGTTGTAGTTGCAAATCGGAGGTATTTGTGTTCAGATAAGGGTGTATCTATAGATTATGATGTATTAGGTAGTTTAGCTATAGTAAATTATATTATATTATATTATATTATACTCAATTATCCAATTGTTCATAATGGCTTATATTTATAATTTAAGCTACTGGATAGTGTGCTATATTATTATTACTCTACTCATTTCTAGGGTGCATTTCAATTACTAAGTGCTAGTATGTATGATGAACTAGTCCAACATGTATTTTCAAAAGGTTCATAAGAGAGGGGTTCTTAGCCCCAATGTATAAGCTAGGTTTATGTAGATTATTCCTAATAGGAGCATGGAGTACCATTGGTAAACAATAACGTACCATTGGTTGACAGGAAGTGATGGGGGTATTCCTATCTGTACCTGTCTATGCTCACACTCCAGCAAGCATGCATACAAATATATCTACAGACCCACATATACATCAATACTAATCAGATATACATTCACACTCATATCCGTGTGTGCACACCATTATATACATGCAAATCCATACTGGTACTTACCCACACCCTTATCTCCACACAAGTGCACATTTGTATGTATCCATTTCCACAACTATGGATACATAGGTGTGTAAACATCCAAAAACTTATGGCTTCTTACATGGCCTCTCATATATACCTATATAAATATGTACATATATGCATACATACACATCCCTATAAGTCTGTATATACATATACACACACAAAAATATGTGTATATATATATACACACACATCCACATGTATATATATATAGATATATAGATATATATATACATATACATACATACATACATACATACATACATATACATGTACACACAAATATACTCACACATACATATACATACATACACACATATATACACATACACGCATATACATATATATATATTCATTCAAACAACACAACTCATACATACAGACACAATACACATATTCACCTATACATACAAAGCTCTATATACACACAGAAATAGGGTTACAATCGCATGTACTTATATGCGCTCCCACATATGCATAGATATACACATACAAGTATACATACATATATACATCTGCACACACAGCATACATGCATATATTCATACATGCATACATGCACTCAAAAGTATATACAGATACCTACCTGGAAAAAAGGTTAATTGCAAACTAGTTAGGATGGGAAGAACCAGGGCATATAGCGCAATGTGGGGATATGGCAAACATTATATGGTGACCATGTATAAGAAGGTGTTAATAATACAAATATTATTATTATGATATGAAAAAGGAGGGATACTAGTGCTAGTGGGAATTAAATAACTAGTACTAATGGTATTTAGAAAAGGTGTGCTTGGTCTTGTGAAGGTAGGAAACGTTACTCTCCTTAAGAGAATTTACAAGCAGAAAGTTGGCTTTAATCATGAAGAAAATTTCATTTACACATAACATACACTTCCTATTCTTTGTACTATATGCCGGTGCTGTAATTAAGATCTTCCAATGTAGGCTATAATCAATTCCCTTATCCTTAAGTTCCCATATGTAATTGCTCAATCCCATAAAATTTCTCCTATTTCTGTTTCTAAAGGTATTATTCCGGGTTGATCCTCCATATACCATATTACCAGATTGCGTACTTACTACACATTGATATACTACTTCCTTTCTAATGTAATTATTATTGAATACACAATTCCTGCTAATTCTACAATTGCAGGTTCTATATAGCTGTGTGGGGGTAATATTGTGGGTAGCATTAAGTATTGCATTAATTGTGCTGTGGCTATTGTTGATACTAATAATGATATTGTTGTTGTTACTATTGCTGTTGTTTGTATCACTATTATTATTATCATTATTATTGATTTTAATATTATTATTATTATTGTTATTATTATTATTATTATTATTATTATTATTTCTATTGTTGTTATTGTTATTATTATTATTATCACCAACACCACTATTACTACTATTATTACCATCATTACTATTAATATTGTTGTGGCTATTGTTATTACTAGAGTGCATATTACTGTTGTTATTTTTTTCTACTTAAATAGGTGTCTAGTTTTCTATTGTTTATTGAGGAGATGATGTTAGCGTGGTTATGTGTTAACCTGTATCCTATTCTTATTGTTTTATTGTTAATTATCTCACAGTATTTGTTTTTTTCCTGTTATAAAATGTTTGTTAATTAATCTAAATATTGTTTTAACTATGTTATTAATTTTCATAGCGAATGAGATGATTAACCAGACATTGTCATTTTCATTATTTCCGTGGTTGGGTTTTTTTTATGTTATGTGTGTTATTACTGTTATTATTATTATTATTATTATTATTATTATTATTATTATTATTATTATCATCATCATTATTATTGTTATTGTTATTGTCATTTATGGGTTGTGTTTTCATATTTCCAATGCTTCTATTGTTATTTTTGTACCTATCTATGGTAGTGTTGTAGTTGTCACAATTACTGGGACTGGTAGTAGTTGCCCTATCAGGGCTTTTATAGTTGTTGTGCTTCCGTTTACTCCTATTTCCGTGTTTACTGTTAGGATTTATAGATATGTTATCTATTTTCTTATTATCCTTATTATTGCTGCTATTACATCTACTATTATTATTCAGTAGTTTTATTTTTATAACCTGCTTTCACTTCACTACCGAGCACAGCTCTGTGTGCATTGGGTATGTTCTGTGATTTGTTGTGATGCTCTGATGGTTACTGTATTGAAAGTGTTCTGCGTAGGATGTGTGCAGTGCCTAGTAGTGCAATTTTCTGTATGTTATATGTGTTTGTAAGTCCTGGTGTTTTTGTTATGTATTTGTCTGAATATTTTTTTATCATGCCTAATGCACCTACTATGATAGGAATTGTTTCTATTTTTAGATTCCACATTCTAGTTACCTCTATTTCCAGGTCTTTGTATTTTGAAAGTGTCTCCATTTCTTTTAGAGACACCTTGTCATCTGCTGGTATTGATACATCAATTAGAAAGCATTTTTTTCTTCATGATCTCTGACAACTATATCTGGTCTGTTGGCCTTAATTTCTCTATCTGTGTGTATTGGCATATCCCAGAGTATGGTTGCTTTCTCGTTTTCTGTGACCTTTTCTGGTGTGTGCCTATACCATCTTTTTCTGTTGTTATTCCATAATGTTGGCATAGCTTCCAGTGTATGTAGGTCCCAACTCTGTCGTGTCTGTGAATATATTCCTTCTTAGCCAGGATTGGGCAGCCAGAGATAATATGATTTATTGTTTCTTGTCCATCTCCACATATTCTGCAGTTACTTGTTATATTTCTTTTCATTACATGTTTTTGGTAATTTCTGGTGGGGAGGCTTTGGTCTTTTGCTGCAATTAAAAATCCCTCTGTCTCTACTTTGAGTCCTGAGCTTCTCAACCATTGCTGGGATTATTATTATTATTGTTATTATTATTATCATTATTATTATTATTATTATTATTATTATTATTATTATTATTATTATTTGCGTTAAAGGCATTATTATAGTTCCCGGTATTAGTCCTATCCCTATTAATGTCTATATCATTATTCTTATTACTATTATTGTTTCTAGGAAAGTATTTAATTTTGTCCTTATATCCTGCATTTTTTAGTGGTTTGTTGTACCTATCCTTATGTTTATCAAAGATCTCTTCATTAGAGAAAAGGTTTGAGATACTTTTACTTATATTTCATAATAGGGCTCCATAGTTCTTGTTTGAAATTATCCAGAAGCTTGTTAGTTGGTGGTGCACTTCTGGATTGGGGGACACAAACACAGACACACAAACAAACATATACACATACACACACACACACACATATACATATATGTACACATATATACATATATACAATGGGCTTCTTTCAGTTTCCATCTACCAAATCCACTCAAGGCTTTGGTTGGAAGACACTTGCCCAAAGTGTCACGCAGTGGGACTAAACCCAGAACCATGTGGTTTGTAAGCAAGCTACTTACCACATAGCCACTCCTACACCTAATTTGAGAAAGTTAAATTCACATTAGAGATTATATAATCCAAAATGTCCCACTGGTTAATCACTATCATAGTGCAAAGGTCTCTACAGCATAGCTGTGTGGAAAGAAGCTTGCTTCCCAATGACATGGTTCTAGATTTTAATCTCACTGCATGGCACCTTGGGCAAGTGTCTTCTACTATAGTCTGAGGCCAACCAAAGCCTTGTGAGCGATATGGTAGATAGAAACTGAAAGAAGCCTGTCAATTTGTTTGACTAAAGGCAGTGCTCCAGCCTGGCCACAGTCAAATGACTTAAACAAGTAAAAAATAAAAGAATAAAAAAAATATGTTAAAGATTATTGTAGTAATACATATTATTAATATTGAAAGAGAGAAAATGGAGAAAAATGGATATACGAATAATTTATTTGTATGATATAAAGATGTTGAAATCTTATAAAAACATGACAATACAAATAAATTATAAGTTGTAATGTTCAAAAAGAAAATGAGAGATGTGAAAAAAACCTACATATATGTTTCGGTTCTAGCCACTAGTTGATATGCAATTCTAAGCATTTGGTTATATACTACGAAAGGTATCATTTTTAACTATATGGGGCAGAACTTCTTCAGGGTTATAGAATTATGGTTAACATTTTCTTTGAAAGATGCATGCAGAATATTCTATAAGCTCATAATAACCCCGAAGAAGTTCTGCCCCATATAGTTAAAAATGATATCTTTCTTAGCATATAACCAAATGCTTAGAATTGCATATCAACTTATGGCCAGAACTGAAACATATATGTAGGTTTTGGCACATCTTCCATTTTCTTTTGAGCTTTACAGCTTATCATTTATGTATTATGTTTTTAAAAATTTCAGCATTCTTATATCATACAAATAAATCATTCATACATTCATTTTTCTCTATTTTCTTTCTTTCAATCTCTCTATATATATACATGTGTATGTATGCATGTATGTATGTATGTATGTATGTATGTATGTATGTATGTATGTATGTATGTATGTATGTATGTATGTATGTATGTATGTATGTATCTATATATATTACATATATACTCTTTTACTTGTTCCTGTCATTTCACTGTGGCCATGCTGGAGCACCACCTTTAGTCAAACAAATCAACCCCAGGACTTATTCGTTGTAAGCCTAGTACTTATTCTATCAGTCTCTTTTGCTGAACTGCTATGTTTTGGAGACATAAACACACCAACATCGGTTGTCAAGCAATGGTGGGGTACAAACACAGACACAAAGACATGCACACATAAATAGAAATGCACACACACACACACACACACACACCACACACACACTCACACACACACACACATATACACACATACATACATGACAAGCCTCTTTCAGTTTCCATCTAACAAATCCACTCACAAGGCTTTGGTTGGCCCAAGGCTATAGAAGAAAACACTTGTCCAAGTTGCCACACAGTAGAACTGAGCCCAGAACCATGTGGCTGGAAGCAAGCTTCATTCCATGTCACACAGCCACTCCTGTAGGTATGTATATATATATATACACAGCCACTCCTGTATGTATATATATGTATATCAGTGCAGGTGGCACGTAAAAAGCACCCACTACACTCACGGAGTGGTTGGTGTTAGGAAGGGCATCCAGCTGTAGAATCATTGCCAGATAAGACCGGAGCCTGGTGCAGCCTTCTGGCTTCCCAGATCCCCGGTCGAACCATCCAACCCATGCTAGCATGGAGAACGGACGTTAAACGATGATGATGATGATGATGATATATATATACACGCATACACAGTAAGCTTCCTCACAGTTTCTGTCAATCAGATTCATGTACAAAGTATTGGTTGGTTTGGGGATATAGCAGAAGACACTTGCTCAAGATGGGTGCTACACTGTAGGATTGAACTTGAAACCATGTGATTACAAAAGGAGCTTCTTAACCACACTGCCATACATGCACTAAGGTTATAAACAATTCTGAAGTTGTAATGTAGATGTTATTGTTTGATCTCAGATCATCTCTATTCAAGCAGTGTTATGATCACAGGCATTCCTGTCTTGACTATCCCATATTTTTTCAGGCACAGAGTCCCTGAACCCCATTATTCAGTATGTCCTTTATTTATTTTAAGGAAGTAAAGAAAGTTTAAGAGAGACTTGTCTGCTAGTTCTTAGAGATAAAGTGATCACAGAATTTCCCACTTTGGCTTGTAAAGTTGTAATTAAATAAAGTGGTAATAGTGAACTGTTTAATTATTGGTGAACTGAATTCATGCTTATGCTTAAATTCATGATTTTACATTCTTGTCCCTGAAGTTGATAACCACCTTCAGAAATATGAACATCCCATTTTGTGTCCAGTACATTTGGGGCCCCTTATGTAATAGAGCATTATTATTAAATCCTTTAATTAATTAATAAGGGTGGAAGCAGATAAGGAACTAATCAATTTTCCAAAATAAATTATCAAAGTTAATCTGCAGACTCCTTATTTAATGTAATTTCAATATATTTGTTATTGTAAACTTGGATTTACTGTTCATATATTAGAACTCTATGTCTACCTCTCTCTCTCTTCTTCCTTCTATATCTCCTGAATCAAAACAGATTATGCATAATTAGTTATATTTAAGTGTAATTATGGATCCCAGGTTATTAAGTATGCTTCATCACACACTTTGTTCTTTATAGGTTATTGCTATAGTTACAGACATCTCTACTTCATAATTATTTTTCCATACCTGTCTACTTGGTTGTTTCATTGTTTCTTGATAGCATTTCAGTGATCATGAATATTTAAATGATTATGATTCTTCATATGAAAGGATGCAAAATTAATTGAAATTAATTATTAACCCATTTGATAATACATTTTGTCAGTCATATGATGAGTGATATGGAATAAGAGGTAAGCTCCTGTCCAGCAAACTGAGTCTACAGTATGGTTTTCATTCCTACAGTTTGTTATTTACTTCATTTATGCTGTCAGTGCTATATGACAAGAAATAAACATCATAATATTATTTCTTGTTCCTTTATGTCAAAGGGCTCATAACCCATTGATGGATATTTCTGATCAGGAAAAATGAAAGTACACTACCTTTTTGTTTTTATTTGTTTTATATTCCTTTTATCTATTTATTTATTTTTATTTTTTTTTAACTATTAGTATTTTCTGACATTCTCTTCTTTCTGAAAGGTAGTATACAACTTAAGTTATGTTGTGCATATTCTTTCATCATTGGTCCTTATCCTGTTTAAAGAGATTGAAAGGGATTGCAATTTGAAACATTTTCATGTGACTTGTTAGAGAAAAGGGAAATTAGTTTTTCATGCATCACTAGATGTGGTCTCTATCCAGTTACTATGCCACAGACTTGAACTTGAAGTATCAATTAAGTTCTCATTCATGTGACATTAACCATGACTACTTCACTTCTGTTTTTTTTTTTAAATGAAGAGCAGTGCTCAGTGATCCACTTTCTGAAGGTTGAAAATATATCAAGAGCCATTCAACATGGTATGGAAACAATTTATTTCTACTGTGAACTATCAATGAATGAACTGAAAAATTCAAGAATCGCTACATAAGTATTATGCACCAAAAAGAAGCTGAACACCCAAACATGTCTTGTATTGATGATAATACTAAAGAACTAAGTGATGTGGTTTTGTTGAATAGCTGGGTGATTATTAATTAGGTGGCAGATAATATGCAAATTAGTTATGAAATTGACTATGAAATCATTTATGGCATATTTTGCCATCATTAACAAAATAATGAACTTAATAAACATCTAGTATCCAGACTTGTACTATAATGACTATAGGTAGGACACTTTAATGATGGATATACAACTTATTTCTTTTCCAATCAGAAAAGATTACAAAAACGTTGCAAATAATTAATGATTTACCCTTGTTAATATTTAATTTTTAAAATGAGTGTGATTTTACTGTAGCTTCATCTAACTTTTGTGTATCTCTGCACTCTGTAATTGTAACAGTTTAAAACTTCATCCATGTGAAATAATGTGTGTTCATTTGGAAAAAGAAAACTTAATTTAGTAATAAAATGGATATTCTAATTGATTTTCTGGCTAAATTCAATGCATATTTTATGACTTGATTCATTTAAATTCTTATGGTAATAAAAGGAACTAATAAAACAAAATTTTAATTACCACATTATAAACTAGTATAAATAAAATTATATTATAAATAACCTTTTGATCAATTTTATTCATCTGCAGTGATATAAATTTCCAACATTGGCACATTGCCACAACTTTGACATAGTGTCATTCATCAAATCTAGTAACATATGGTTCTTTTTCATCATCTTGGAAAGGATAAAAGGAATGATGTTCTTTTCGTTCTTATATAACTGAGAAGCATAAAAACACTACATGGCTTTTAATCTAGCAGTCTACCATTTTCGCCTTTTATTTCTTGTAAAATAAATATCAAGCTCACTTAAAGGCTTTTTGTTGAACCATAATACATTTGGGTTAGAAGAGTTATGTTTGTTTGTTTTTTCACAATGCCCTCTTTATGATTGTTAGCTGACCAAGTTCATAGGCTGACCAAGATACTCTCATGGAAAGTGACCAAATGAGGTTTATTTTTCATCATAGTATCCCTTATGGCCCACACACTTCTTCCATCAGTGTTGTAGTACTTGGATCCCATTACTGAAGAAGCTTTCATCCTGTTGGTCAAAAAAAGTCATCACCAGCAGATATGACATCATCATCACTGCAATACTGATTCCCAGCCAGGTGTTGGGGAACAGATGATTGTCAGATGGGGCCAAACCAGGAGTATAAGGATGGTGATCAACCAATTCAAAGCTACAGTCATGCACTGTGGCCATTGAAAGGCAGGACTTGTGTGCTGGAGTATTGTTGTGATGAAACAAGATCCGTTTCGTCAGTTTTCCTGAGCATTTGGTCATAATAGCTTTTCATAATTGCCTCGGCAAGTTGGCACAGTACTTTCCATTGTTGGTGTGGACCTTTTGAAGATAGTCGATAAACACAATTCCTTTTGCTTAAAAAAAAAACTGGGGCTATCACCTTCCTTGCAGATGAAATGACTTTGACCTTCTTTGGAATAGGTGAGGAGGATTGTTTCCACTGAAAGGACTGTCTCTTTGTCTCTAGTTCAAAGTGATGAGCCCAACATTCATCTTAGGAGGGAAACATTCAAGGAAGCCAGCTGGATCTGCCTTAAACAATATCAGATTTTCCCTTTTTGTGATCAGCATGAGGCACTTTTGATCAGGTGTAAGAAGATGCAGCACCCATCAAACTGAAATGTTTGTCATGCCAAGTTCATTGTGCTGAATATTCTCAACTCTCTCATGGGATATGCTAACAGCATTGGCTATTTGATTTATAGTCAATCGCCTGTCATCCATCACCATGTGGTGAATATGTTCAATATTTTCCTCAGTGGTGGCAGTTGCAAGACATCCAGACCTTGGGTCATCTTCAAGACTCTCCATTCCCCTCCTAAATTCAGCTGGGGTGTCATCCCCTAATGTAGCAACCTCATCAGCATGAATGTCCTTGGGGGCTAAACCATTTTTCTGCAGGTACTTGATAACACCATGATGCTGAAATGTGTCCATTTTCAAGAGAAGTCACTACTAGTTAATTTTAAGTGTTCTTTGAACAGTCAAATATGAGTTTACCTGGAAAGAAACAATGCAGTTATTAATAATAAGAATTGAAATTAATGCATGCAAAATTTCACACTCCTTCATTGTCAACCTATTAACTTTTTAGCCCAGCCTCATGCAAATCTGCCTGTAGCTATAAACAAACTGAGAAGCATCAAGAAAGCCACTGAATCTGTTATGCATGATGTAATTGCCATCAATGTATCTAAAGATATGATTGATTTATAGATATTTGCTAAAAACTCATCCAAAAACTTTGTATTTTTCCCAAACATGTTTGCTGCCTTGGTTGACTGGGTTCCAAATGCAGGCTAGTCGAATCGACCTTCTTGAATTTTACTGAAGCATATGCATATTGTTTAGTCTCTCATAAAACAAGGTGAGAAAATTGAATTGTTTATCGAAATCGTCCTGTTTTCCCACTTGATACATGCTTGAAGTTATATATTGTAACTTCCTTGAATCATGGCTGAGCACTACATGAGAATTTTAGTCTACATGATGATGGACAAATCTGGAAATTTGTCAAGTCTAGTAAAAAGCTAGTCCAAAGATATCAAACTAACAATGGACAGCAATGCAGATTGATAAACTAAATGAGAATAATCTGTCATGCACAATGAATCATGATAGGCTTAGATCAGTTATGAAACTGCCTTTAAATTCCTGAAGTTTATGCAACATGATCCACCTTTTTGATTCTTACATTAAAAGTATTGATTCTGATTTTGTTACAATCGCAGAAAATGTGTGCACTCTTTACTGTGCAATAAGGTTTTTAGCATGGCTGGCTTCAATTTATTTTGAAAAGACTGCTTAAATTGCTGGTGTTGCAGGGTGGGGTGGGGTTTATTCAAGCTTTATAGCAATTCTTTATGACAGTTTGAACTAGTCACAACATCGTCATTATCATCATCATTTAGCGTCCGTTTTCCATGCTGGCATGGGTTGGATTGTGTGACTGGCGAAATTTCTATGGCTGGATACCCTTCTAATGCTAACCACTCCAGGGTCCTTAAGTGTCCAAATCCTTCTTTTCAGTAACATTCATATAAGCATGTTACTATTTCTATTGTCTCTCAAACTACGATCAAGACAAGTTTTTGATACCCTTTGACTTGGCCACCTTCTTAAATTCAAACCTCTGCCACACATGGACATGCATATAAAATTGAAAAGCCTGTACAGCACCCATGACTTTTGGAAACATTTTGTCACGTTCAGAATTGTTGAAGCATAGAATTAACTGTCTCACTGGTTAGCTGGCAGGACACTTCGTCCTTCAAATGTCCCAAGTTTCCCAAAATTCACCAACACTACTCTTGATGTGCCAGTGCACCATTTCTTCTTTATAGCTCTGTTACTGCTCACTTTTTTGTCTTTTCAAGTTTTATTTTGTGCACTGTGCAAGTACGTCTAATAACTTTCATTATTTCTTTATTGCTCACAAGGGGCGAAATATAGAGGGAAAAAACAAAGACAGACAAAGGAATTAAGTCGATTACATCAACCCCAGTGCATAAATGGTACTTATTTAATTGACCCTAAAAGGATGAAAGGCAAAGTCGACCTTGGCAGAATTTGAACTCAGAATGTAACGGCAGATGAAATACTGCTAAGCATGCCTGGCATGCTAATAATTCTGCCAGCTCGCCGCCCTAAGGGAGCTGTAAATTGAGTAAAGAAAGACAATAACTTTCATTATTGTCTTTCTTTACTCGATTTATAGCTACCTTCTGTCCCCTCTTTAATCTATTCTGATACATTGTAGTGTACCGTAGCACTGTATACAATAAGCTCATTATTATAATACTCATCTACCTCTCAACTTAGCTCTTTCACAAACACAGTGGTTTCGGGAAAACTGCTCCATTCAGTCACTATCATTATACTTGTTATTTTCATCGTTGTCATCATCGTCGTCATCATCATCATCATCATCAGTATTTTTTTTTTTTTTTTTATTCAGTCACTACATGGACAATGGAGGTGAAAAAGAGACAGTGCCCATGATCTTTGTCTGTGCTCCCAGACTGGTGAGATTAATGTAGTTGTTATTTTCAGCTTGAAACTTTGTAAAAATGATAGTAAGATTGAATTCTTGAGAGTTGCATTCTGGAAAAAAGAAATTGAATAAGTATATAATGTGAGCTCCCCTGCAATGGTAATGAGTAGAGTGAGGTTGTGCAGCTATGGGGTTCAGAGAAACAGAAGTTTTAAAGATAGCAATAGAGCAGTGAGAGAAGAAATGGCTATGTCTGTGAGCTAGAGAATGTAACATGTTGGTGAGTGAATTTTCACCAATTAGCTAGCTAACTTATTTTTGTACATGATATAGTGTGTGTGCGTGTTTGCACATGTATGTTTGCATGTGTGTATGTGTATGTATGTGTGTGTGTAGAGATAGAGAGAAAGAAAGAAAGCACCATCTGAAATATGTACACAGTACTCCAATGCATGTTACAATTTTGCAAGCAGAGTGACCTGGTCAATATTCTGCAGACTCTTGTTTATCAATATTCTGCAAACTCTTAATTGTTACCAACACAGATCCTTATCAGTTTCCTTGAAACCATGGTCTTAAATCTTTCTTACTCAATATTTACAAGACATGGACGCACCTTACCTTATGTACTTGGCTGTTGTAATTGTTAAATGTATCCAATTGTTGATCAAATTACATAGCATATTGTTTAACTATTTTAAAAGTGAATTCTTCCAAGATGTCTTACTAATTGTCAATGCTTAAATATTGGTGTGTTAATGTATGACCCGAGGGTAAAAAAAGTTGTCTCTTTGGATATTTGATTACAATCAAGTTGTCAGTGTTATGATTTGAACTTGAAAATATGAGAAGTTAAATTAGATTCTGCAGAATCTAATTAGGTGTTCTGCTCTCTACACCAGCTAGACAATTTATAGGTTTACTTGATTAGGAATGGCTTGGGTCCAAACATCAACAAAACATAGACCAAATTAAAATAATATTTTACTCAGATATCAAGCTCTAAATTTATAAGCAAGGTAAAATGTGATATTTTTACTTCTTTTTTTTTTAAGTGAAACTGCTTCTAAATGGAAACTGAAACTGTGTTGCCATCAACTCCATTGGAACAATAGAAAGCAAATATTAACATTACTTGTTACAGAATTTATTGTAGGAATTCTTTTGTTGCATCAGTTTGTTTTGAAACCTTATTCTGTACTGTATATTTAAAACTGTTGTCATTTCTTGGAAGGAAGACAAGTCTAAAACCTCTCCATTTTATTTCTGATTTATTTGCAGAGAATTCAATGGAAAAGCAACAAAGATCTGGTTAATCATAATATTTTCATGGAGTCATCTAGATGCGAACTGAAGTGGAACTGCATTCACATATGCCCATTGTATCTTTATTATTCAAGAAGAAAGTTGAAAAAGGTAAATTTCATGTTTCTTTATAACCAGTGTTGGTGTGTTTCATGCCCCTGTAACTTATCACTTCGGGAAAAGAGACCAATATGGTATGTACCAGGCTTAAAAAATAAGTAGTGAGGTCAATTCATTTAACTAAAATTCTTCAAGGCTCTGTCCCAGCATTGCCATAGTCTAATAACTGAAACAAATGAAAGAATAAAAGAATATACATATGTAGCATCTCTATTTAATAACAAGCAATTTTGATTGGAAGAATTATTTGAGTGTCAGATAAAATACCTTCAGGTATTTTTTCTGGCTCTTTATATTTTGAGTCCAAACCACTGAGGTCAACTTTCCCTTTCATCCCTCTGGGGTTTGATAAAATAAAGTACCATTCAAGTATTGGGACCACAGGCATCAACTAACCTGAATCCCTTGAAAATTGCTGGCCTTGTGCCTAGACCAGAAGTTATTATTATTATTATTATTATTGTTATCTTTTTTTTCTTCTTCTTTCAAATTTGCTTCCATTTCTTGCCAAGTGTCTTCCCGACTCCTAGGGCAAAGAAACTTATAGTATACATTGGTAGGCCATTAAACTAAACTCACTAGTTCACTCATTTTTTTTTTTAAAGTTAAATTAAAATACATGGGTAGTAATAGTTCTCACATCGACAATGCTCTTCTCAATACGTGTAATGTACCAGTTAAGACAATCTTTTGCACTTCTTGCAGGGATGATAAGCCAGGGATCATTCTCATATAATTTTCGGTTCCCTTCTTGATCATTCCTAGTGCTTCTACGATCACTGGTATTGTAACCGCCTTGAGATGCCACATTTTCTCAATTTCAATGAGCAGGTCTTTATATTTTCTGAGCTTGTCAAACTCTTTCGCCGAGATATTATGATCACAGGGGATGCTCATGTCGATCAATAAGCAAACTTTATTGTTTTGGTCTTTCACAACAATATCCGGTTTATTGGCTTTGATGGTTCGGTCTGTATGTACTGGAAAGTCCCACAGAATCGTTACATTTTCTCCTTCAGTTACAGCTTCAGGGTGGTGATTATACTACTTGTTGGCAGTTTTTATATTGTAATGCCGACTTATTAGCCAGTGTAGATATTAGCCAACTCTGTCATGTCTTAATTTATACTCCATTGGTGCTAAGACTTTACATCCAGAGATTAGGTGGTCCACTGTTTCAATTATGTTGTTGCAGAATCGGCATTTTGGGTCTGCTCCATTTTTCATCACATTGGCCTGGTAGTTCCGGGTTAATAGGCTTTGATCTTGAGCAGCCAGGATGAAACCTTCGCTCTCTGCTTTTAGCCCTGAGCTCTGTAGCCACTGATGGGTTTGCTTCTGGTCAACATCAGCTTGTTTGCTACGGGCCACATATTTGCCGTGCAGAGGTTTCTTCTCCCACCTATCAGCCAATTGCTCGTGCGCTTTTGTCGTTGCCATTATTTTCACCTTCTTTGCAACAATAGTTGCCGTACTTCCTTCGGGTTGTTCAGTTTGGGTATCCTGCATGAGATCAATAGCAAATTTTTTGCTTTCTTTTATGATAGAATGAAGCTTCTTTCGTCTCTCATGATTTTCCACGAGCTTTAGCATCCAGTCATTCGTTATTTCAAGATATTTGGCCAGTCCAGTTGTGGTTGTTTTGTAAGCTAGTTCAAATTGGATCAGGCCTCGACCTCCTTGGGTTCTGGGGAGGTAAAGGCGATCTACGTCTGCCTTTGGGTGGTGCATCCTATTACAACTCAGCAGCTTGCGTATTTTCCTATCTATATTCTTTACTTCACTCATATTCCAGTTCAACACATTGTAGCTATAAGTAACAACTGGAACTGCTAAGGAATTTATAGCTAACACCTTGTTATGTGCATTTAGTTCAGATTTCAGGACTGCACAAACTTTCCTATAACATTCCTTCCTGATCTTCTCTTTCATGCTTGCATGCTGAATACCAGAGCCTTCATTTATCCCTAAATATTTGTATGTTTGTTCTTGCTCAAGCTCTCTTATGACTGTGTCAACATCTAACACGACTGAATTTGTGGTCTTCACTTTCCCTTTCTGGCACACTTCTCAAGCCCAAACTCCATCCCGATGTCATCGCTGAATGTTTTCACAGTGCGCAATAGGCCTTCAAGTTCATTATCATCTTTACCATAGAGTTTTAAGTCATCCATATAAAATAGATGGCTTATTTTTTTTATTGACAATTTTATACCCATACCCTGTTCTGTTTAATTCACTTGTAAGGGGTATTAGGGCTATGCAGAATATTAGAGGTGAAAGTGAGTCATCTTGAAACATGCCACAGTTGATGTTTATATTCTCTGAGGCAAGTACTCCATTAGAGTGGTATAATTGGAAATTCGTATTCCACAACGACATATTGTGCTTCAGGAAGCTTGAAATCACGGGAAATTTTGAAGATGTCCAGCGATTTTAAGATCCATGAATGCAGTATACTGTTGAAGGCCTTTTTATAGTCAATCCATGTGGATTGACTATTATTATTATTATTATTATTATTATTATTATCATTATTATTATTATTATTATTATTATTATTATTATTATTATTATTATTATAACTATTATTTTGGTTTGACTCAGGTTCGGTCTTATTCTTGGTGGGAATTATGTGGATAGCAGGCTACTACCTGTAACCTTAGGTATCCACAAGTTTTCAGCAGTCTTTCAAGTGCTTAGAACCCGCCTGATAATCCTTGTTGTCCATAAGAGACAAACTCACAAATGTGAGCCTTTTACGTGAAAACCTGTGGATTTGTATAAAGGACACACAGATACACAGACATTTTGCCATTTATAGATATAGAGATGTTCTGAGTTCAAATTCCATCGAGGTCAACAATGCCTTTCATCCTTTTGGAGTCAGTGAAATAAGGTACAAATCAAGTACTAAGATCAATGATAATAATTAACCTCTACTCTCAAATTTTGGGGTTGTGCCTAAAACAGAATCCATTATCACTTTGTCATTATTGATGAATATTTGGAGCACTGGGCTAAATGCTTTGTGGTTTTTGTATGGCTCCTTATGTTCTGAGTTCAAACCCTCCCAAGGTCAGCTTTGTTTTTCATCCTTCTGGAGGTCAATAAAAAAAAGTATCAATCAAGCATTAGGATCACTTTAATTGGCTAGCCCTTCTCCTCAAAATTACTAGTCTTGTGCTTAAATTAGAAGCAATTATTATTTTTGTATTTTTTTTTTGCTTTGTTTTTCCAACAAAATAACAGAAATAGTAAATCACTGGTATTTTGATTCTTAATCTTTTGAATTCATATCTTGCCTGTATGAACTTTGCCTTTTATCCCCTTCTCTCCCTAGTTGGCTTACATGATCTTGAATAAATTTAATGTAATTAAATTGGATTAATGTATAGTATACCAATAAAGTGTAATTTATTATTGGTTTACAGGGTTTCTCAATGTTCCGAGATTCAAAAACTTTAAAAAAAAAACATTACAAAGTATTTTCATAGGTAATTAATTGCTGTGTCAGGAATGGAATCTTGAAAATATTTTAGTTTCTTTTAGCATTCTGATTTCTTCTCCTAGCAACACTCTCTATGGTTACTAAAATGCTTTTTCAACAGATAACACTTAAGAGATTTCATTTTTGAATCCAGTAGTTATAATAGCCATGCTAGCAGAAATTTCAGAGGATTTTTTACTGATCTTAGCAACAAAAGAATTTTATTTCCGTTCAATGGAAAGCAAAGACTTTTCAATGCTTTTATATGCTTTTATTTTCATATACGTTGAAGATTGTTTAACTGCATGTCAGCCATTTGATATTGATTTGTAGAAGTAGAAGTGATTCAAATATACCCTGTGGAAATAACAGAATGAAATGACAAAACTATAACCAGCAGATTTGACATAACTACTGCAGAAGAGATAGCACTAAAGCTCATGGAAATGACAAAATTAAAGCCAGTGAGAACCAAACAAAAGTGTGTGGAAATGACATAGCTTTTGACCATGGAAGGAGCACATCATTAAAATGACTAGCATAGGAACTGACTCAATTATAGAGTTTTAAAATGATGTGATTTTAGTATATGGAAATGACAGAAAGACAGTATATGGAAATGACTTAACTTTAGTGTGTGGAAGCAACACAGTTCTAATATGTAGATATGACACAGTTATAGCAATAAGTCAATGTTACAATAATAGTTTTAGTGATGCAATTGGAGTCTGTGGAAGTGACATAGTTATTGGTTTTTTATGTACCATATAAATCTGGAAACTTCAATTTTATTAAATGTTTAAATGTCTGAGATAAATTATTGATAAAATTATAATTTTTTAAATTATTAAATTCATGTTTGGAGATGAAAAGATTTTCCACTTTTCACATCTGCATTAAATTTCATTTGGTGTGATCTTTAATTGTCTTTAGGGACCTTATTATTAAATATGTAAAAGCACAGCCTGGATTTAAACTAGGATTTCTTATTTCTAAATTGGGGTTGATAACATTTTTGTCCACAGGAGTACATGCATCAGTAAACTAATGGATAAGAACTTTATGACTCTTAAATTAGAAATAAGCATTCTTAGTTCAAATCCCACCTGGAACTACATACAAATGCAGAAAAGAAAGGCACTTAATGATGACTGAAGATTAACCCAGGAAGGCTGGTGACATGTAAAAAGCACCATTTGAGTGTGGCCAATACTAGTGCCACCTGGCTGGCACACACACTGATGACACAGAAAAAGCACCACTCAAGTGTGGCCAGTACCAGTTCTGCCTTTGCTGGTGGAACATAAAAAGCACCATTCGAGTGTGGCCAATGTCAGTGCCATCTGACTGACTCCTGTGCTTGTGGCACATATAAAAAATACCCACTACACTCTCACAGTGGTTGGTGTCTAGCTGTTGAAACTTGCCAAATCAGATTGGCGCCTGGTGCATCTTCCTTGCAGTCCTCAGTCTAACCGTCCAACCCATGCCAGCATGGAAAATGGACATTAAACGATGATGATGATAATGATGATGATGATGATGATGATGATGGTGACTGTGACTTCATTTATGTTGTAACATTTCGAGGTCAAATGAAAAAGGCAAAGATATATGTGTTAAAAAGTTCACTTAATTTATTTGGCACAGAGTGAATGGAACTATTCAATGTATGGAATACACTCATAAGTGTTTTGTGTGGAATCTATTGTCGGTTCAGTTGAAGGTTCGAATATAGCTGAGGGACTGAAGCAAAAAGTTGCAGCAAAACAGAATGGAACACCTGTATAAATGCCAAAACGAAATGAAAATTTACCCATGATAAAAAGTAAACATTGTTCAAAAATTGATGCTCTGTAGTCAAGAATACACATTGATGTTGCTGGTCCTATAGACGGTTTTTACTACTTAATGGTAGTTGATAGTTTTTCGAAATGGCCTGAAATTTGTAAGTATAAAAAAAATTTTTTACATGAATTGTTTGCAAGATTTGGCATCCCAGACAAAACAGTGTCTGACAACAGAACATAATTTGTGTCTAGTAAATTTTTTAATTTTCTGAAACGTTTGAAGTAGAACATATAACTATGGTGCCATACCATCCCAGATTTAATGGACAGGCAGAACACTTTGCCAATACCTTCAAAAGAGCCCTTACAAAATCAAATAAGGAAGTCATGGATGAGGTAGCTCTAAACAATTTTTAAGAGTGTGCCATGTGACACCAAATCTGAATTCACCAGCAAGTAGCTCACTAGCAGAGCTGATGTTTGCAAGGAAAGTAAAATCAGTCTTTGATAAATTGCTACTGGGCAAGAAAAGAAAAAGTGCCAGGGAAGACATAGCAAGATTCTTTAAAGTCGATGAAAAGGTGTATATGAGGGCATACAAGAATGGAAAGCAGAGTTGGGAGGATGGTGTAATTACCAAATGCATAGGTAAAATGATGTATTGGGTAAAAAGTAGAAATGGCAAACAAAAGAGACACAGGATCCAACTGTAAAAGAGATTCGTGGAAAGCAAATCAAAGAAGTTGGAGGAACCAATGGAATAGTTGTACAATATGTTCCAAGTACCAACACCACTGTAAGTGATTATACCCAGGCATACAAGTGAGAGGAAAAGAAACCATACAGAGTTCCTGAAAATAGATACCAAGTGCAAAAAATATTGAATTGTATGAAAAAAAAACTCAAAAAAGAGAGGCGGGGTAAATTAAAAAATTATTGATAAATAAAATGACACTTCGTAAGAAAAACTTAATAGGAAAGATGTAATAATTAGTGAATAGTAATAATGGTACATTCCTCCCACATGACAAATGGACTAACCTAGTCACTATCAGTAAAGTGAAGTACATGTAGTACCAGAGTACATAGTAGGCAGTCAGAGATAGTTGTGTCTTTACTGGTTTTACTAAGTATACTGTGTACCAAAGTGGGCATTATAACAATCCTACATTTTAAGGATATAACACTACCTTTAAAACTTTAACTGCTACTCCTTGCACTGTGAGTAACTACCTACAAGATACTTTGTTGGTTCACCACTACACACTACTATAAATAAAGTAATCTTTTTGTTAGGTTCACCATGTAGAAAGCTCCATAGGCCGTAGGTTGCCTATGACTGATATAGATAGAGTAGGAGTGGTACCATCTAGCTAGCTTTCCCAAAAGCACTACATGTAGTGGAAGTTTTTAGTTGTGACGTTATGCTCTTGTGTGTAATAAGACTTATCATAACTGAAATAAAGTTGATGAATGAATTCCTTTTACTTTTTTTTTATGTAAATTTTTGGATAATTGGATTTTGGTTCAGTGTTTTATTCTCACTATCAATCTAGAATGTTTACATTTCAAGACTTATCATTTGTTGATCTACATTTATCTAACATCAGAAAAATGGATTCTTATTTATTTTAATTTCTTATATATTTGTGTGTTTTCATATTTCTTGAAATAACATTCTACAGCCAGACACATTCCTTTTACTAAACACTCAATTCTCAGTTATACATGTTTACCAAGTTGACTGAAGCAACCAGAGTTATGTGCCATTTTTAAAAGCACAATTCAGTGGCAATTAATAAATTTGAATTCCTTGGGCTTCAACTATTTGTTGTTTAAAAACTGTAATAGCATTTCCATCAATATTATATGATGACCCTAAGGTAGGAAATGACTGGGTATACAGAATAAAGCAATTTGGCAGCACATCTAATAAAATAGAGACAATACTGTATTTATAACAGTATCAGTTAAGATAATTCTGTCCTTAGAAAGACAAAATAAATTCAGTACCCAAATGTTGAGTTTTTAATTAAAAGAACTGAAAGTAACTTCAAGTAAATCCAAGAAAATCACCACTAATTAACAGTAACATAGGGATTTTAAATTTTGGTACAAGCTCAGCTATTTCAGAGGAGGTGATACATCAATGACATCAACACCAGTCCTTAGCTGGTACTTATTTTATCAACCCTTGAAAGGATGAAAGGTAAACTCAACCTCAGCAGCATCTGAACTCAGAATATAAAGATGGACAAAATGCTACTAAACATTGTCTGGCATACTAATGATTCTGCCAGCTCACTGCCTTAATTATAGGCACAGGAGTGGCTGTGTGGTAAGTAGCTTGCTAACCAACCACATGGTTCCGGGTTCAGTCCCACTGTGTGGCACCTTGGGCAAGTGTCTTCTGCTATAGCCCTGGGCCAACCAATGCCTTGTGAGTGGATTTGGTAGACGGAAACTGAAAGAAGCCCGTCATATATATATGTATATATATATATATGTATGTGTGTGTTTGTGTGCCTGTGTTTGTCCCCCTAGCATTGCTTGACAACCTATGCTGGTGTGTTTATGTCCCCATTACTTAGCGGTTCGGCAAAAGAGACCGATAGAATAAGTATTGGGCTTACAAAAAAATAAGTCCCGGGGTCGAGTTGCTCGATTAAAGGCGGTGCTCCAGCATGGCCGCAGTCAAATGACTGAAACAAGTAAAAGTAAAAGTAAAAGTAAAGTAATTAGCAATAACACATTAGCCGAGAGAAAGCTACAGTTGGGAGTGTTGGTAGAATCTGAGCTTACTAATATGGTAATGAAGCAATATCTTATCCTCAGCAGTCCACTGTTTCTCTCAATGCTACAATACTTTCAGATATAAAATGCCACTGTTGTGAAAGGCTGTGTTTAACTACAGCAGATTGCTATAGATGGTAAGAGCACTTTTTAACTGAGAAATATTTTGTTAGTGATAAACCTAAATCCTTCTGTTTGGCTGATGACAGCAATGCTAAAGTATTCCAGTATATCCTCACTTGACTCTCTGCATGATAATGGAGTATCCTATTTTACTCTGATGACAAAACATTTATGCTAAGCAATAGTTAGTAAGACATTCACTATAATTATGCGGAACAGTGGGTGTTTGGATATAAAATATCCAATAAGCGGGTGTTTGTTTCTTGTATCTATGCATGTATCAGTTTATATATTCAATTCTACTGGGATAATTGTTCATCACATAAGTGAAGATTTATGTATTTATATATTTCTTCTGTTTCTCCAGCAACAAGCTCTGATAGTTGTCTTGTAAAAACATAGATGATTTTAATGTTTGCATGCATCATCATCATCTTCATCATCATCATCATCATCATCATCATCATCATCATCATCATCATCATCATCATCATCATCATCGTCATCATCATCGTCATCATCATCACCATTTAATGTCTGTTTTCCATTTGGTCAGTTTGACAAAAGCTGGTAAGATCAGGAGCCATTGTTTTGGCATCATTTCTATTGCTGGATTCCCTTCCTAACACCAACTCTTTCATAGTGTACTAGGTGCTTTTTACATGGCACCAGCATGGGCTCCTTTTATGTGGTACCAGAACCAATACTTTTTACGGGGTACCAGCACTGGAACTATTTATGTAGAACCAGCACTGACAGAGTCATCAAGTACCTTGCAAGACAAAAAAAGGCAAAACTCCCATCAACTGAGGGGAGGGAGTAGTATTGGTGGGGTGGCTTCGTTCCATTTGAGAGATTAAACATATGGAGGGGCAGAGATAAGTGTTTTATTGTAGATACATGGTACACCAGTTGGAAAGCAAAGAAGAGTGAATTAGAGAGTAAGTAAGGAGAGTGATAGTGAAAGAGCTGAAGAGGAAAATGTGTCAGGACATATCCCCTAGGGACTTTGGGATTGGTGAGAATAGGTGAAGTGATACAGACGTTTGGACTGGGTGAGTGGGCAGGATAGAGGCCGCAGTGATAAATGATGGGGAGAAACCTAGGAAAGGCTTAGTGGGTGTAGGTTATGGTAGATATGTGGAGGCATTGAGGGTGATAGCACGTAAGTGAGGTGTTAATGATGGAAAACAGCACATGAGAGGGGAGAAGGTGCAGAAAGGAGATGATTGGTGTAGACAGTTGGCAGGGAGGAAGATAATGGGAAAAGAAAGTGGTTTGGGATGGGGAAGAAAAGTAACTGAAAATGCTGGGGGATAGAGTATGTGCTTATTTTGCTCTTGAGTGATAGAGAAGTGATGGATGTTAAACGTTGAAACATGGTGGGGAAAGGTTGATGGGGAAGAGAGAATGGAAGGGGGAGTGGGGCAGAGCCCTTCATGGATAAGCATTACTAAGGTTATTTTAGGGTATCAATTCTACTGTGATGGCTAGTACTTCTTGATTATTGTAAGGCACCAGATATCTTAGTCTTTTGTTGTCTTCTTCATAAGGCTCAGGGTCTTGAGATCAGCCTTCCCATGTTTCCCTGAGTCTTACTCCTACACAAGTTCCATCCACTTTAATAAGTGATCAATACTTCTTTATACAACTGTCCTCATCCATACACATCACATGACCAAACCAACGAAATAGAAACATATATACTATAATCCCATGGACTCCAAATCAATATCTACTGTTCAACTCATGCCACACCAAATACACTAGAATGAATATCCCTTTCAACCTAGCAAAAAGGATTTGTACTATAGTTTCTAATACAAGCACCAGGGACACATGACTACATGAATTAAAGGATACACTCATTACCATCACTAATTGATATATGCTTTCAATGTGCCCTACAACTCAACATTCACAAACTCAGGCATCCCAAATTAAAGAAGGATTTACAACCAAAAGCCCTACCATTCATCTCCACACACAACCCTCTTAACAATGAAGCCTTCGATACCATCCTCCAGAACATTCCCCTCCTAAAAAGGGACCACAGAATAATTTCATCCTCCAAACGCACACCATCATAAAGAGCAAAAGACAACCCAAATCTATTAAAAGTCTCCTAACAAAAGCCCAAGTACACTCGACAACACTGAAGCTGTCAGTAAAAAAATACTGAAGACTTAGCTGTGGTATATGTGTCAACCTACTTGAGGGATCAGAGTTTTCATTCAAACAGACTCAATGTTTTACAGTAAAAAACAACTTCACATGTGCTTCAGAGAACCTAATATATGTATTAACTTGTTCTGGGTGTCGAGAGCAATACATAGGCCAAACCAAAAACAGTCTACATTAAAGGATGGCTCTACATTTGGGAATACAGAAAAAGCGCATTCAGCATACACATTAACAAACAACCCAGCTCCAGAATTCAGGGACGATATAACTGGTAGTCAGCGCATTAGTAAAGAGTCATATTTTATCACAAAATATAAACCCCTTTTAAATGCATCTACCACAAATGACGCTATTACAAGGGCCTTAGATTAATACCCATGCAAATATTAAAAACAATATATTCATAACAGTCACTACCCATAAATTTATTTAGAACAATTCCAATCACTACTATTACAACTACAACGGGTTACTTTTAGGTCACTTGACCATTTAAAAGGATTCTACCAACATCCTACCACTGTCATACCACTCCCGCATTTCTATCATTCTTTCTCTTCTTTTTCTACTCGCTCTTCTTCTTCTTCTTCTTCTTCTTCTTCTTTTTCTTCTTCTGCTCCTCCTCCTCTGCCTCCTTTCTCAGCTACTACTGCTGCTTAAACAATCAAAACTAAGAACTCATATCAAATAATAAGACTGCTGCCACCTGCTACCAAGACCTCACATGAGTAAAAAAAGAGCGACGGAGACAGACAGAAAAAAGGAAAATGTCCCTTGCATTTGAAAACTATGGAAATATTTTTAAAAACATTTAATGAAGGAATTTTGTTCCACCAGTGTTTGCAGGACATCCTTGTCGAGCTCTACAGATCTTCTAGGACAAGGCTTGTCTTCTAGGCTGTTGCCTTTATTGAACTCATAAAGCAAAATATTCTCCTTTGTCACTTCCATTATAGCTTTGAAAAAAATAACTGCTAAAATCGAACTGCACTCTTCAAAACTTGTACTAAGAATAAGGACAAGATAAAATTACTACCTACTTATAGCAAGTTGATGCAGGTATTTTATCCCATCCCCCTCCGACCTTTACTTCATGCAAATGAAAAACTGCATCATTTATGGGATGACCCAATATATATATATATAAATTTGAAATGAGGGTAAGAAATTGGATATTAATTTAATTAAATTAACATCAATTTAACACCAGTGGTCTAGCATATAAAATCTGAAAGTTCAGTAAACTGCATTATATACAAATGAGAGGGATGACCACTATGTGGACAACCCTTATGCTAGAAGTAGATCCGCTTACGTTCTGGTATTTGCTAAATTTTTCTTGAGAACATTTCTTAATGGTAAGACCATACCAGATCTACTTCTAGCATAAGGGTTGTCCACATAGTGATCACCCCTCTGATTTGTATATATATATATATATATATATATATATATATAAATTAGAGAAAAACCACTATTATGCAATTCAAACAATGATAGACATAAACCAAATCATAAATAGAAAAATAAAGTATATTTTAAAACATATAACTAGATCACAAAAAGTACAAAAATGAATAAACAATATATAATGAATAAATAAATTTCTAATCTTTTATATATCATCATCATCATCATCATCATCATCATCGTTTAACGTCCGCTTTCCATGCTAGCATGGGTTGGATGATTTTGACTGAGGGCTGGTGAACCAGATGGCTGCACCAGGCTCCAATCTTGATTTGGCAGAGTTTCTACAGCTGGATGCCCTTCCTAACGCCAACCACTCTGAGAGTGTAGTGGGTGCATTTTACATGCCACCGGCACAGGGGTCAGTCAGGCAGTACTAGCAATGACCTCGCTCGAATCCTTTTACACATGCCACCAGCACAGGTCCCAGTAAGGCGACATTGGTAATGATCACACTTGAATGGTGCCCTTTTACATGCCAGTTGGCTGCTCTGGCAATGATCACACTCGGATGGTGCTCTTGGCACCCTACTAGCACAGGCACAAGTGCCAGTAAGGCGACGCTGGTAACGATTACGCTCAAATGGTGCCCTTTAAGTGCCACTGGCACAGAAGCCGGTTAGCCGTTCTGTCAATGATCATGCTCGTATGGTGCTCTTTGCACCCTGCTAGCATGGACGCCAGTCATCGAATTTGATTTTGATTTAATTTTGATTTTGCTTTTGATTGATATATATATATATATTATAAGAAATGAGGTATTCAGAAATTCGGATGGTTATATATTTAGAGAAGTAAATATAAAACCATCCGAATTTCTGAGTACCTCATTTCTTCTAATATAAAATACCTGTCCATCATCTCCAAACCTTCTAATATATATATATATATATGTATGTGTGTGTGTTTATGTATATCTATCTACCTGCACACACACACATACATGCACACACACACACACACATGCATACTAGCAGCCCTGTAGTGGATGTGAGATGTAAATCTTTAATAAGTTCATATTGACATTCTTTATGACACTTTTCCCTTTGGTTTTTTTATTATTCACTTCATATCAAGGACTTATTCTTACATATTCTTATCATAACTTCAGTTTTGAACATTAGATCTGGTAACAGAGCTTCTTCTAAGCCCTAAAGATTTCTAATGCCCTCCTTTTTTATTTCTAAATGTTTAAACTCAATTGATATGTTCTGAAATGCATTGCAAAGCAGGTTTTCCTGTGATTTCCACTCTTTTATTTCTAAAGTCACTTATATTGTTCACCAGTCTTTGAAATCTTCAGTTGAAGAACATATCTTTACTGGACTATTTTCTAGTTTTTCTAATTTTAGGCATTTACAGCATACTATAAATATTCTTACTCATTCACTCAGCTTCCCTAACTGGCTGGTGATTACAAGTTGTTTTAGCTTTAAGCAAGTTTAATGAACTTCTAAGCTTATATGCTTCCAGATTGTATTTTAAAATGTATTTTGTTTTGAGATTATTGATGTTAGACATTAACTGCAAGTATAGCTTCAATTTTGTTAAAAAGATATTGCTTTAGACTGCTGTCAAAATTAGTCTTTCATTCAATTCTATTTTCAAATTACACTCATATTTGCCAAAAGTATTTTCTTTCAAATAGAAAATATAATTAAATTTTTAGTTTTGTTAACTTTACAGTTGCTGTATTCTCAAACAGAAATGTTGCACAGAAATGGCATGGTGCTTTTCCTTTCTTTTCTCTCTCCACAAAACCATTTTAAAGGATGAAATGTTAATTCTTAATTTTCTTTCTTTTTGAAATTCCCTCAAAAGCACAAGTAAATTAAATTTGTGATCAGAAACTAAGTCAGAGATATTGAAAAGTAGGAAACAAAGTGTTAAAACATGTTAGTATTTCAGTTCTGTATTTTGTTAGTAGAAGGCATGTAGTTATAGCTACATAAGATCACTGAAGGAAGCTAATTTTATCATTTACCGTTCCTTAAAATATTTTTACTGTGCATTTTACTGAAACCTTTATCTTCAAAGTTTTGAAATTTTAAGATTAAATTCTATGGACTCATTCTAATTATTATCTCATTTTTTGAAAGAATACTTGACTGGTGACATTTCATTTACCTCAGATGTGGAGACACTGCAAAAATGTTATCATCCTTCCCCCAGGATAATTTGCAGATGATATTTAACATCTTATAGCACTTCTAGGTGGTGATAATTTGCAATAATACAGAACTGTTGGCTTCAATAATCACATTCAGCTATCACTGGGTAATGAAGTTATTAACAGATAGAATTCATTTTTTTTTCCTATGATAATAATATATGAAATTGGCACCCAAAATACCATTATTTGGAAATAATTTATACAAATAAATTTCTTTTTTGTATAAATTTAGTTTTTTAACATTTTCATTTTTTAAAGTTTCAACTTGCATACTTCGTCCAAAGCAATTTAGGTAGTAGCCTCCCAGAAGGGTGTATAGCTGTGAAATCTGCATAACATACAACCATTGGAAAACATGATAAATCTAATTAAATTCAAGGCTACTGTATGAAGTATGAGGGATAAAAGGGAAAGACAATATATTCATTTGTGTAAAAGTCTTGAAACAAAGGAGGCTCTTTGGCAGTGGTTTCCAGTGTTTTCTATGCCTCATACCCCTTGGGAATGTTTGATTAATTTTTACACTCTTATACAAGTAATATCATATAAGAAGATGAAAAATTGATTTTCTAATAACTAATTTTTTTAACTGAACCACATACAGTATTGTGCGTGAACAAACTGAACTTTAAAAATATAAGATATAAAAATATAAAAGTGCAAATGCAAAATGAGCAATTATAAAAAAAAAACCTAGTTAACAGTGAAATCAATTACAATCGTGAACATAAAATTCACTTGCTTCTTTGTTTTTATTTCTCATTCATGTGAAGCTTTCAATTTTTGGTGTTTATTGTACCTGTGCACCTATCTTTCCGGTTAACTTTCCTTGATGTTGCTGCACCTCTTAAGTGTCCACAGCTTACACTAGGTACATCTTATGGAATTTCTACCTACGCCTTTTATACAGATTGAGCTGGGCCATCTACCTGAAGGGATTTGTGATTTCTCTGCCTTCCTACTTACTAAAACTTTGGTTTTTGCTAGGTTAACTCTAAGGTCCTTCAATTCTAGACCTTACTACCACACCTGAAACTTCTCTAGTTCTGGTAGTGATTCGGTTATAACAGCTCCATATATTAGTTTCAAATTTTGACACAAAACTAGCAATTTCAGGGAGGGGATAAGACAATTACATTGACCCCAGTGTTCAACTGGTACTTACTTTATTGATCTCAAAAGGATGAAAGACAAACTTGACCTTGGTGATCAAAACATAAAGGTGGCTGAAATGCCACTAAGCATTTTGGCTGGCAAGCTAATGATTCTGCCAGCTCATCATTTTTCTACTTCTATATATTGACTTGAGAACCACTTGATAAACAATAACGTCATAACTAAAAAGTATATAACATTATTTTACTTCAAAAACATACTGTAGTCTGCAGTAGATTTTACTTTAAAAAATCTACTGTATTTTATTTTTAATGCAGTATAACTCTTATGCTTTTTTTTTTCCTTTTTTCCCTGCTTATCTCATCAAATGTTCTCATAAATCCCCTTCTCACAGAAGCTTCAGAGCAGTTACCAACTTCAAACTAATATTCTGAATCATTTTCATTAGTACAATATAATTAGGATCAATAAGTGTAGTGTAATTAGGAGATTTCAGACTACACTACAAACTTATTCATTGTTCAGCGGGTGGTTGTTATATAACATTTCATTTAAATATGTTTAAAATAATAACATCATTGTTACTCTGAAGTTATATTTGTGTCTAGCTCCATGTTATATGAACATATTTTTGTTTTTTGAGGATGCAATACCCTTCACTAGATATATCTAGCAAAAATGTGCATGGATTACAATTAGCTTTTGGATACTTTTACTATATCTACATGAGTGAAGTTCACTTTGGTAGTTGAACATTTAATCTGAATCAATGTGACTTTGGTTGTTGAACATTTATTATATTGAAATAGAAAATTGGTTGTTGACAGAATCATTTGAGCATTTGGAAAAGAATGCTTTACAGTATTGCAGGGATGAGCTTTAAGAAGAGAGTCATGATGTCAATGGTTAAGGGACTGACCGGAAGAGGAAGCGCTGGGTAGGAAGTAGGGAGAGAAGCTTGCCTCTCTCCCTACTTCCTACCCGGGCAAGCCTCTTTTTGCCCATCAGAGGCATCATGAATGGACGTCGGGAAATTCGCTTTGGGTTGGTCAGAAAGCAGCTGCTTACACTGGTTGACAGGGGTAGGGCAAGACCATCGGAGAAATTACTGCTAGACAGGCACTGATGAGAGAGGAAGGCAGTGACAACTTGAAGTCAGCATATTTGCAGCTCCATGTGAGCGACAAACTGTGGAAGTACCATCTGGCGTGATACAAGGGCCGAACATATTGTCTGACAAGACTGGGTTTTGGGCTGAATTCTGCACCAAAGATCATGGCGACAGTGCTCAAATTCATCTTGGGAAAGGTGGATAGGATAAGAAGGGTCACCAATTCCTATATAGATGACATCTTAGTGGATGAGACTGTAGTGCCTGCCACAGAGATTGTGAGACATCTGAAGAAATTCAGGCTGATTGTGAAGCCACCAGAGCCAATGGCTGGAGGAACTGAACTGGGGCTTAAGCTTCAAAGAGACTGAACAGGTGTGTTGGTTATTCGGAGGTGGAATGAGATTCTGGAGCTGGGTACCAACGTCAGCAGGAAAGAACTGTTCATGATGTGCGGGAAATTAGTAGGTCACTACCCAATCACAGGGTGGCTGTGTACATCATGACGTTACACCAAGAGACAAGCAGAAGGGGAGAACTGGGGTGACAAGGTGGGAGAGGGGACAGTGGCAATGATGTAGGAAATCCTAGAGGAGACGAGAGTGGAAAACCCAGTCAGAGGGAATTGGCATGTGCCCAAATTGGATAACGGGACCATATGGTGTGATGCTAGCAGCATCACGATAGGAGTTGTGTTGGAAATTGGAGGTGCCAAAGTGGAGGATGCAGCCTGGCTTCAAAAAGCAGATGACTACAACCACATCAATGTCACTGAGTTGGATGTAGTGCTGAAAGGATTGAATTTGACCTTGAAGTGGATTCAGCCACCGTGCTTGGTTGGGTAGGATCGTGATCACCGATAAGAAGTGGGTGCGAACCAAAGGGGCTGCAGAAATGTTAGTGAAGTGCCACCTAGAGGTTCTAGGAGAGCTGATTAGCCAGTTCAGCCTGAAACTGAATGTGGTCTTTGTGCCTTCAGAGAGAAACAAGGTAGATGCTCTAACCAGGGTAAAAAGGCCTGGTTAGGGGAGCCAGAAGAATCAAAGCAAGGAGTAGCTGCAGTGTGTCAATTAAATGACTCTGAGCTATCTTCTCCACTATTTCAGTATTATGTGTTAAAAGTGAAACAAAAACATTTCTCTATTTTATGTCAGATATTTTCACTTTAACAATAAAAATAATAATAACAATTGAATTATATGTAGTAAGTAATAATTAAAATCAAACTAAAGTAAAAATAGCAATTGGTATAAAATTGCATCAATGACTTGAACTTGAATAAGTGGTTTCACATGAATGGGATTAAATTAAAAATAAAATTAGCGTGCAGAAATGGAATAGTCCAGATGGATAATAAAAAATTAAATTAAAGAAAAGACTATTGTCTATAAAGTATACAATGTAGAGAAAAAAGATTTGAACACATAGAGGAAAGCACCTTCGAAAAGTGTCTTGGTGCGACTATGAAAGGTAAATTCGCCACAATAGAAGCAAGGTTCGAGTCAACGAAGCGTGCAAGGGAGTACTTGACTTGAATTTGCAAAGTGGAAATATTTTATTTTTACCTTTATATCTGGGACGTAGGACGTCCTGGAAAAAAATTTTTAATGCCCCCCCCCCCTAAGTAGAGGTAGGCTGGATTGTAGCCACACTTCTATACAAGAGGGAGGACAAGATACAATTGATCGAAATTACAAGAGACGGGCTAAAATTCCAGTCTGTTATATATTTTGAGTATTGTTATCACTAGTGATATCAAAATATAACTTTGTATTTTGTATTGTTACGAACCTGCTGTTACTCAACTCGAACCCGGGACCCTACTAAGTCGAGCGACGACGATTGACCAGGCTCAGTCGAACGGAATCCACCACAGAGAGAAAACGGTGGTGGGGATGGCAGCGAACTCGAACCGGCGACCAGAGATAACAACAACAACAGGAAGAGAGAGAGACGGCGGAAGGCAATTGCTTACATTTAGGAACAGTTTATGCAATTATTACAACATCAAATAACACGTAATGCATATCAGATACATTAAAGAAAATAACATGCAACAGATTTAAAAAGAAAAACAACAAAGGCATGCACGATACAAAACGTCCAAAACAATCAAAACATTAATGTTCAACGCAAAACAGTTCGAAACAGTTCAAATCAAAGTCTTTCTCTTTCCTTCTTTCTCTTTCTTTAACACAATGTTCTTTTCCTTTTTTTCTTCCTCTTTTCCTTCTCTTTTTTTTTGTCACAATTCCTTTTCTCTTCAACAATTCTTTTTTTTTCAACACAGTTCGCAATTTACGTCATAATCTCATTTCTTTTACATTTCACATCAAAAACATAAACAAAACATACCGCATGTTTCCTCGTTCATTTCAAACTCCTGCTACAATAGCCATGCCTTCTCGCTGTAATCTGCCTCACCTCCTCTCTATTGACAAGTCCTCAATCCTCTGTATCTGTCTTTCTCGCCACGCTTGTCATCCCTGTTGTTGCCCCTCCAGACTGCACCTCTAGCCAACTGACTCTCAGGCAAAACTGACCAACCCAGACCAACTCTCTCTCGCCAACTGCCCTGATGCCAACTGACCAACAAACCCAGCTCGTCGCATTTTAAAGGGTGGTAGATTTATTTTTTTGTTAAACTTTCCCTGACCGGAAAGGGTCAGATGTCTCTTCCAAACTCATTAATTTCCCTACAAAAATGACAGGACAAAGGCCAATAACCTGTCTCCCTAGTCAAGCTGGCACCAAACCACAAAACTGGGTCATAGCACTTTTTTTTTCAACTGACCTCGTATCAGTATTTTATGTGTAGATGTATATATATAAATGTACATGTAATATGTCCACATATATATACACATATATACATGCACTAGCACTATGACCCGGCAACGACAGGTCTTTAATGCTAGTTTATTCATAAAATTTGCTTTATGATTTATTCTCATTTACATGCCACATCAAAATGGGATGTTGCCTAATGCTAGATAGTGGAAATACCTAAGTTTACCAAAGCTAAGTTATTCAAATTCTGGTGAATTTTGTCATGTTTACATTGTGGTAATTCCTTGGTGTTACACGCAAAATATTTATAACCTACACTCATGGAGTGGTTGGCGTTAGGAAGGGCATCCAGCCGTAGAAACATTGCCAGATCAAACTGGGCCTGGTGCAGCCTTCTGGCTTCCCAGACCCCAGTTGAACCGCCCAACCCATGCTAGCATGGAAAGCGGACGCTAAACGATAACGATGATGATGATGAATATGAGAGTAAAATATAGTAAAACATAGCAAGCCTCATGTTGCTGTTTACTCTAATTGAACAGATTTATGAAGAAAAGTTTTCCAGCTGTGTCCACCCATTTCTTTTTTACAATCATGCAGATATAATTTATCTAGAATTACATTATCTAAAACGTAATTTCTTTTTTGAAGTTGGTAAGTTGTGATTTCAGTGTGATTTGGCTGCTATTTTCTAGCAGACCGAGTAAGGTGGAGTGACTCACTGGGTCATGTGACATCATTGAGTGTCCCTTCTTAAAAGAAGGAATGCAGCTGTTTCTACTCTGGTTAAATGGTTAAGTTATATCTTTTATAACTGATACTTGATTAATTTGAGTTATAAAATGAATATGCATTTAGTCTGTTATATTTTGTTGCTTAATTGTTGATTGTTGCTTACAGATGCATTCTGCTTAATATCTATATGAGAATATATATCTATATGAGAATATATAAACACACATTACTCTGAGTAATGGCTACAATAGTTAATAAAATTACAATATATAATACTTCCCATCAAGTATTGAGTATTTTTTCATAACTCAAATCTATATACAATATATATATATATACATATATATATATATATATATATATATATATATATATATATATATATACATATATATATATACACACCAACAAATAACCCACATGCACACACATATACCGTATTTGTACACATACACACACACACACACACACACACACACACACACACACACATTACCATAATGTTAGCACCAAGCAGTGTTTGGGCATAACCAAAGTTTAGGTTAGTTAAAATATGTTTATAACATATTTCAACTGCTATAAGGTGAATTCACTACACTTAAGGGATATAATTAATAAATATCCTGGAAACAACTGTAAGACCTTCTATCTATAAATGTTCTAATATCTACACAGCTTTGGTTTTTTATCTCATTACGCAAAAAATTCTTATGTACACACACATATATAAATACATACATACATACATACATACATGTCTGTAAATGATATGCATATATACATGCACATAAATCTCTCTTTTTTTAAAATTTTTATTTTATATTAATATTTTGCAGGAAATTGCCAGATAAATTATAATGCTTTACGGTTTTGTTGTGTGAAAATGTCTGCAATGTAGGTGCTACCTTGATGATTATGGAACATTCAATTGACATGGAATCGGAAAATTGTAATGGCTATCAAGAACTAAATGAAATTGTGTTAAATGATACCAGTGTGGAAGAAAAGAGCAATGTCCCAGTCAGTGAATTAGTAAATAATGGGGATGCTGGTACCAATATATCTGCTGGGAGAGTGTTATTGGCTGAAGATTCCACAGACATTGGCGATACTTCAAGAGTTTCAACGCCTGCAGTCTCCACACAAGATCCTGACCAGACAGATGCTGCCAGTGTCTACTCTTTATTTATGGAAAGAGATGCACGTTATTTTTTCCAACATCCCTACAGCCGGTTGGCTGTTGCATACCTGGTGGTCATTGCTAACTTTCTTGTTTATGCTGAGGATCCAGTTGCTCACAGTGTCAAAGAGAGTCATGTGCCAGTTATAGGAAATGATTTTTCATTTCTCTTCACAAAATACCCAAGGAACAGGTTGACAAAACTCAAGTTTATTTTATGGATGTGTGGGATCATTTCCGGACTTGTTCTGGGAAAACTTTTATTTCATGAAATGTTATTTAGTAAGTAACAATACTTTTGCAATCATACATAATATTTTACATATTTTTGTGTTTCTATTTACCATTCTGTTTGTGTGTGAGTGTGTGTAATACATATTACATAACAGTTATATATGTATATTTTGGATATCTGAGGCGAAAGTTTGTCTGATGTGGCAATGATTGTTGGTTTCATAACCCAAGTTGTTTGTTGGGATATCATGGTTGCTAATGAAAAACATGTAAAAATTCAATAGATAAAGAAATGACTGTAGTTTCCTGGACTACAGGAATGTCTCAAATAAGTATTATTAATTTGATGTAAATAAAGAAACCTCCATTAGTTTTTTGCAATGCTGCTGCCTTCTACAGTGAACTGTACCACTCTGTGATACCTATTTAGAGCTAAGTAAAATAGCTGTTGTGAGTTAATCATTTTAGTTATGAACAAATGCATTCTTGTATTATAAGCAAAATACACCCTTGTTGTTTGTGGTGAAAAATAGTATGCAAAATTGATGAGAATGAAGAATTAGTGTTAGTTAAAATGTTGTGGTAAAACAAGAATGATTAATGTATGAAAGGAAGCCATGAGATTAGATCTTAGGATATTGGTCAAGATAATGAAAGACAATTGATTAATGGCAATATGGTATATGCCAGCATGGGAAAATATTTATCTATAAATATATATTTATATGTGTGTATACATATGCACATATATGCATGCACGAGTGTGTGTGTGTGTGTGTGTGTGTGTGATCATCATTTTAACATCCATACTTTCTTGCTTGCACGGGTCAGTCAGAAATTGCTGAGGCAGAAATTCTACTATCAGATAGCCTTCTTGCTGCCAATCCTCACAAATAAGGTCATATTTCTTCATGACCAGACATGTTTTCAGAGAAGATTGGAAAAAAACGACACCACTTGTATGAGGGTGGCACTTGCATTTACAACTATCAACAGAATTGTGGTATCAGTGGCCATGTTGTTGATACCATAACTCTGTTTGAAATCCAATGTAAATCCTAAAAATTAATAATGATTATTATGCAACTTCAAGATTTGACAATATAATCTGCTTATAAGACTTTCCTTATATAACCGATATTGTTTCATTGTTAATGAAACATGTGAAAGATGATGTAACCAAGTAATTTATGAAGAAACTATCCTATTTTGTTTTTGCTTTTTCTTTATGTACACTGTGACCAAGCTAACTTTGATGACCAATCAGTAAAATTTACACTCTAATACAAGTCCACCTTGTACTTTTATTTTTCAGTAATTAACAAATCACATGAAGTTCTAAATACTTGCTATTTGTCATGTAATTTAAATCACACTGAATTCTCTCTCTCTTTCTCACACACACACACACACATTTATATACATATTATCACCATCATTATCATCATCATTTAGCATCTATTTTCCATGTTGGCCAGTTTGAAGAGCTGGCAACCAGGGGACTGGGCCAAGCTCTTCTGTCTGTTTTGGCATGCTTTCTACAACTGGATGTCCTTCCTAATGCCAGCCACTTTACAGAATGTACTAAGTGCTTTTTACATGTCACCAGCACTAGTGAAGTTACCAAGCAACTTACAAGACAAGACCCCCTGATTTGAGGAGAGGATTGTTTGCTATATATATATATATATATATATATATAGTGTACACATGTTTCAGGAAACATCCACCTCTAATTACAAAAGCCTGAAAGCCCTATTACACAACATAGTATAGCTGTCCAACTTCATCTATATTATATGAACTACAACACAAAGAAAAATGCAGGCCCTTATATACATCAGTATGCAAATAAGTATTGTCTGGTTATCAAATAAGAATAGAATAGAGGAGAAAGAAAGTGAGTGTAACAAAGTTTGAAATAGAAGTGTGATGGAGTGGAGATAGGAAAGCCTGTATGGCTTTCATTGTCCAGAAATCTTTTGTCACACATCTGTGACCTCTTCAGTGACACTTTTTGTTTTTGTGTCTGCCCTTGCTCCACTTACTCCATTCTATACTTATATATATATATATTTATTAATGTTTGAACTTACAGAGGGGATGACAGGGGACTGAGGCTCCTGGTGGTTTGCTGTGCTTGAAATGACACATGAAGCTAAGTAAAAGTATGGTTGTCCTTGCATATAGGCTCAGCCCCTGTAATCCTCACCAGCTGAGCATCCCTAAGCTCGCAGGCTCATAGGTGCTGATGCTACATAAAAAGCACCTGTGCCAGTACTGAGTAAAAGCACCCAGTACATTCTGTAAAGTGGTTGACACTAGGAAGGGCATCCAGCTGTAGAAACCATGCCAAAATGGACAGAGAACATGAACAGCCCTTCAGCTGGTCAGCTACTGTCAAACTGTCCAACCCATGCCAGCATGGAAAACAGACGTAAAAATGATGATGATGATGACGATGATGGTGATGATGATGATATATTGAGTTTAGGTATGTTTCACTATGTAGCTCTACTGTATACATTCATATATTATATATATTGTTTTTTTGTTTTGTTTTAGAACGCTATTTTAAACTGAAGATGTTTCAAAAGTCACATGGTTCTTGGATGACCATGTTTATGACAGTATTGGTGTGTTTGCTTATCTTTTCCTACATTTACAATGGTTGCCTTTATATTGCTGGAGAGGAGGCCCAAGAATATATCATCACAACAGCAATGGGTATTACCAATGGCTTCTTTATGAAAGGAGCTGCTTGTGGGACCTGGTGTGGTGACTTCTTCACTGCTTGGATGGTATACTTCCATTTTTCTTTATCAATTTGATTTTTTTTTTTTTTTTTTAAATTATACTTTCTTACTGGTTGCTAATGTTGTTTGCTGTCTCTATGTATAATCAATTGCTTTAAAATTCAAATATTATCCATAGCTTTTCTATAATTTGAAAAACATTGATTATCTTATTTATTCATTCATTACTATTGTTCTCTCTCCTCTCCCTCTCTCCTTCTCTCCCTCTCTCTCTCTCTCCCCATGTGCACATGTGAAAAGATTTCTGCTTTTCTGAACTAACAAACTGTATATCAACTTTACAAACCAAGTTCACTTAACTTTTCCTCTTCTAGTCATTCCCATTGTATCTCCATTCCTAAGCACAATGTTCAAACTTCCTACCCAGAACTGCAGTTTTCTCTGTAGCTTCCTACTTGCCTGTTTTTCTTCGGTTTTCTGAAAACATCAATTTCAACATTATGGTATTATCCCATACATCGAACAAAACTCACCTTCTTTTGACTAAAAAAATAAAAATAACTCTTAACATTTATACTATCCTAAATAACTTAGCTTTTGCTATATTGCTACCTTGGGGATGGTCATTTCATTATCCTTATATTTATTGTCTGTTCTTTACTTCGACTATTCTTCCACTTCACTAATACTCATTACTATTTCCTCCTCCTCCTCCTTTATTCTTCACTGTTATAATAATTTTCCTACACTCTCGATTCTTCTAATCTATTTATCCTGCACAGTCAATCTGTATTTCATCTCTCCTCACCAATGAATTCTGCTCAAAATGTTAGTATTCTTTTCTTACTCGGAATCATGAAAAATAATTTCTTCTCTCTCCTCTATTCATAATTGATAATTAAAAATAGAAATACTAAAACATAAATTTAAATTATTCAAAAATCTACTATATCCCATAGCATCATTGTTTAAGCCATGTGGCCTAACTTAGCCTCTAACCTATGTTGTTTTGGTTTAAGGTTTACCAGGAGTCCATTGTAAAGCATTAAATTAGTATTTACTAATTTTTTTTTTTTAATAAATGACTTTAATTGTATTGTTTATTCTGCTATTCTTATCAGGTAACAGACATTATGTTACAGGAGAAGCTCTACCCACACTGGGCCCACAACATCAGGAAATGGTGGAAAGAAGGCTTTCATCGCATTGTACTATTTTGGACATCAATGAGTGCTACTACATTCATAGTTGTGTTTATTATAGCTACAGATTACATCAACTGGGATCGTCTGAACCATGGATTTCTTCCATCAAATGAACTCACTCGATCCTTTGGTGCTTCTTTTATTTTAGTTATGGATATTATCATTGTTACACAGGTTTGTTAACATTTTGTTTTGAACTTAGATAATTACTTGTTATAAGACAGCAAGTCACTTTGAACTATTTAACAATGGATTAAATACTGCAAAACATTTACTTTCAGCCTTCTATAATATTTTGTATTCAAATTTTGTAGTAGCTGACTTTGTTTTTCATCTTACTAGTGTAGATAGAGTGTTAGGCTCACAATCATGAGTTAGTGAGTTCGATTCCTAAACCAGGATGTGTGTTGTGTTCTTCAGCAAAACACTTTATTTCGTGTTATTCCAGTTTATTCAGCTGTAGAAATGAGTTTCGATTTACTGGTGCTAAATTGTATTGACCTTTGCCTTTCTCTTGGATAACATTAGTAGTGTGGAGAAGGGAGGTTGTTGTACATGAGTGACTGCTGGTCTTCCATAGACAACTTTGCCTGGACTTGCGCCTTGGAAGATAACTTTCTAAGTGCAATCCCATGGTCATTCATGACCGAAGTGGGTCTTTATCCTTTTACCCATTACACTATTGATTCACTCAATAATATATCTTCTCGACACTGATGCACTTGGTGACTTATCAGAATAACTTCTGTGTCTAATGAATTTGTTTTAGACATAAACACATAGGCATATGCAAATACACACACACACACAGTTCAGGTCAGCTGCAAGGGGCATGTGCCATTGCAGTGCCTTGCTGCATTCACCATTTGTTGGTATATTCCCTGTCCTTTTGGGTGACCTGTCGATCAGTGTCCCAGTCAGTCCCCATCTCCACAAGACACACACATATAACTATTTCCTCAATAAAAACTATAGCCTTATTAGTAATTTAATTTAATTGTACTATTGATTCATCCAACAAGAAAATAAAATTCTCAAAGTAATTAGCAATGTCAGCATAACTGGAAATAAAGCGGTAAAGATATTACTAAAGTTGATTGGCTGAACTAAATTCTTCATTGTATCTGGTTTTGTACCTTACAATTTTATGTTATAGCCTTACTTGGTTTTGGTCTTTCCTTGATTCTTATAGATTCCATGAATTAAGTATCAGTAATATATTGCTTCAATCTATTTATATATATTTGTACAACTGAGGAAAGTGTTCTTTTATCAAGTAAAAAGATATATTACTCTGGTAATGTTTTATAGTAGAACATTAATTTCTGTTAAGCAGGCCTGAGCTCTTTTATGTAAAAGAGTTTCATTGATTGAATCAATCCTTATATATTAATATTCTTTATCTTTGGCTAGGTATTTCTCCTGCAGCTGTCTTTACCAACTCTAAAGAAACAAAGAAGTAAACTTAATCCCAATAGGATTTGAACTCAACAACTCAAAGCACAAGATTAGATAGTTCAAAACATCTAGTCAGACTCTTCACATCTATACTAATACCCAAGACTTGTCTCTCTAGATATTTATATTGGCTTCTTACAATAGTATAAAATGACAGATTTATAGGAGAGGGGTATAGATGATTAAATAGACTAGTAGAATTTCACTGACATTTTTTTATCAACTTTAGAAGGATGAAATGCAAAGTCAGGTAGATTTGAACTCAAAATGTATACAAAAATTGTAAGCAAATACTGCAAGACATTTTATCTTAAATGAACTAAAAATAAAAAAAGATGTAACATAAATACTGCTCTGAATCTATATATAATAATGACACAGTCTTTGAGATATTTCATTTTCAACCTGTATAAATTGTGTTAGTAGCCTTTTTATCAATTATCCTGTCACTAGTATTATTCCCTCAGTTCTATATAACTTGTAGATTTTTCTTTTCTCTTCTTTTCCTTTTTTATTTAGGACTGGGATTTTCCCCACTTCATAAATAACTTGGAAATCAAACTTCCTGGAATGAATCGGCCTGAGTTTAGATTCTATGCTCCCAAATTCATTAGTGAAAATTGGCACATCCATATCACTGGTAATTCAGTCTGTTTTTTTTTTTTTGCTATTCTATTAATTCCAGGCAATTTTATAAAAATGTCTGTATCCATGATTGTTTTATATATCTTACCTCCCATCACATGCCTGCACATGCAGGTACGCACACACACACACACACACACCACACACACACACACAATATGCATGATTACATACACACTGAAATGGCTACTTCAGCTTTGGTTAAAGTAAGCTGTATTTGCCTTTGTCCCCTGCTCCAACTACCTATCTGTCTGTCCGTCCACCTACCTACAAATCACTGGTCTATTGCATGCTTTCTCACTCCACTCATGTTCATGCCATGTCTATTTAAAAGATATTGCAAGTGATAATTGTTTTCTATTTTATGCATGTGTAAATTTGAAGTGTCAGAAAGTCTGTCTTTGATTGCAGGTTGATCTGACCATTTTCTACTTGCCAACATATCACCTTAGCTTATCTTCTCTGCCACTAATTTAAAGGTCCTACTGTGTAGTAGGGTTATAAATGTTTTATGATATGAAAATAAGAAGCATAAAGTATTTCAGTGCAATCATATAGAATAATTTTGGAGATATGTTTGTCAGAAATGACACTGATGTACTGCTCTCAGTGACAATGGAAAGAAAACTCCAAATTCATCAAACTTTCTGTCACCTTGTGAGTTTGATGAATATGGAGTATAAGTGGAATAGTAAAATTCTAGGGATCTACTACTGAGGTTAATTTTGGTCAAGTAATTAAGGAGCTAAAGATAGAAAAAGTTACAATTCCATGAGACAGTGAAAGAATTAGGGTTTGAAGTCATTATACTAATTACTCACTTTGTTAAGTAAGTCATTAAAGAATGTGTTATTCTACACTTTTTTGCATAGCAACAGCAACATAATCTGTGACAAGGACAGAGATGATGTACCCATGAGGAGTAATTACTAAAGCCTCAAACTGATATAGTTCAGATTTACACTGGAATAGAAAACCACAAAGGCCCAGAACACATACAAAGTTTGATCAATAAATATCCGGACTGTTGTCATAGTAATGAAGCTAAAGCACACAAATTGAAGCCACTTGGTAAATATTGACCTTGACCTCTGCTGTGCATGCACACTAAGTTGTAACGTTCTAGCTCACTTCCACTGTTTACAGCTGTGCTTGGAAGGAAGGTGTGTAACATGTGATCATTGCATTGACCATGACAGAGAAATTTGTCATGGAGATACCTACTCAGAGGCCTATGCAAAGTTGCAGAAAGTGTATGGAGAGGAGTGTACGAATGGTTCAGACATTTCCAAGATGGCCTTTCTGGGACAAACATTCTGGGAGACCCCCAATTAGCAGAACTGAGGAAAACATTGCAGATGTGCATGCAGCTGTGAGGGAAAATCATCAGATCACCGTCCGTGAGTTATCAGAGGATGTGCAGATTAGTTACAATTCAGTTCAGTCCATTATCACTGAAGATTTGGGTATCAGACACATGTCTGCCAAGTTTGTGCCAAAACAGCTTTCAGCCGGCCAAAATTCACTCGGGTTTCAGTTGCACAAGATCTCCTTGATTGTCAAGAATGATGAAAACTCTGAGCAAATATCGCCAAGCTTTTAGCAAAAATTTGATGCAGATTCTCTGATCAACTTTTCTCTGTCATAGTCAAAGCAACAATCACACACTACACACCTTCCTTCCAAGCACTGCTCTAAACAACAGAAGTGAGCTAGAACATAAAAATTTTGTGTGGATGCACTGAAGATCTCAAGATTAATCTATGCCAAGTGGCTTCACTCTGTGTGCTTTAGCTTTGTTACTATGGCAACAGTCCAGATACTTATTGATCAGACCATGTAGGTGAACTTGCATGTGTTGATTTACAGTCTCTCACAAGGTTACATTTCTATAGTAGAGACTAAGATGAAAATGAATGGGTTGAGATAGACATTCAAACTATATACATGCTTATGATTTTCAGTGACCTCAGGGAAAAAATTTATGTTCAGATATATGTTCAATAGAGTTTCCTTTCCAGCTCCTTCTATCAAACAATTATTTAGCTAACAGCACAGAATTTCAGGAATAGATGGGCTTAGGAACTTATGCTTGCTGATGACATGGTTCTTATTATAGACTCTATTAAAGAGATACTGAGGAACTTTCAGATTTGAAAAGAAAAAAACCGCATCATCATTCCATAACTCAAAGGTTAAGATGCCAAAACTAAAAATTCTAATTTATAACCCCGAACACAAATTCCCAGTATCATCTGTGAAGTTTTTTGCTTGATATTTGTTGTTTTAATTTTCTTCTTTTATTGTTTGGTTTAGAAGAAAGGGTTGTGGTCATTGATATCAATGATATTCTGAGACAAATGAAACAGACACAGTTAATGTTCCTCTTGAATAGTTCAAGTTGAAAGCTGCAGGAAAAACATTTACAGGGAGGGAGTTTGAGAACACTGGGAAAAGTGGTTATTGCAAGATGGAAGGTGGGCACAATGAGTGATAAAAGGAGGGGGGACAAGTGAATTAAATATACGTAAGTGCAATTGACATGAGACTAACCAGCTCATGAGGTGGTTTGAGATCAGTTACCATCTTTGTTGGTAGTTTGCGATCGGTTACCATCTTTGCTCTTTTCTTGTGCCTACTCCAGTTATTCTCTATTTTCACACTGGCGTTCTCAAGGAGAAGCCCCTGTAGTGAGGCACAAAGAAGCCAGCACCATTTTGAAACAGCAAGATCTTGCCTGCAACCATTGCCATACGCAAGACAAAAACGACATCTCACCTGCAACCATTATTTAAGGAAAAGACAACAACATTTTCCCTCTCATTCTTCTCACACCGACACGAGAAGCCAGGAGCTTACAGCAGACTTTTGTCCTGCTGTGACACCACATTGTATTGTCTCCAGAGGTTATTGAACCTCACATGTATGGAAGAGAAGGCTAACTACACACTACTGTGAAGATGCTTACTGAAAGCAAACCCCTTGTACGAAGCACCTGTGAATAAACAGTTATTGAATTTACTCCTCCTGAGAACTTCATGCATTGTATCTCCAGCTTCTTAAATCAACAGAATAATTATAATGGAAGAAGGAGATACCCCAAATGTATCATAAAAACCTTTCTTCCATTATACATGCCTATATTTAAGATAGGGTGTAATATGAGGACGATTTAACTATTATTTCTAGCATAAGGTATCTTTAGAATTTCTTACTTATCAACGTAATATGATATATTTACAACAGTAGAGTTATGTATGAAATGAAGCAGTGAATGTAGCACAGGATAGAACTGGATGTTTTTCTCTTCAAGTGAGAATCATAAGATCATTATACTAATGCCCAAACATAGTGAGTTATTTCATCTAACTTCACTTAGTATAAATCAGCAAATCAGAACACATACATATTTTCGTATTTCTTTAATGTTAATTTATGTTTAAAAAAAGTTTTCCTTTTTATCCTTTGGGATTTTTTTTTTATTGATTTATGCATCTGTTCCAGGCAAATGGTTCAACTATGGAATTCTCTTTTGTGTTATCATACTTGATTTGAATATGTGGAAAAATCAACTGTTTTACAAGCCGTATGACTATGGTCAATATGTTGGTGCTGATAACCGTATCTACACAGTACTCTCTACACAACAGCTTGGCATCCACAATGAATCAATGGTATCATTTGAATGGCGAAACAGCACGATAAACCCGGAAACTAATAAGACTTTTGTGATGGAGGATCCTGTTATGAATTCAAGATTTATGAATTACTCTATGGCAATCAAGAGTATGGCTTTTATTCCATGCATCTTGGCTTTTGTGGCACTTGGTGTGACTGTCAGTGTTTTTGGGCGCTTCAAACCTACCAAAGAAGATCCTTATGCTGGAAGATTGAAAAAAAGAAAACGGAAGCGTTTCTCATTTTTCAGAAAAAGCAAAAGAACTTCACCAGAATCAGATACAACATTTGTGGTATTTAAAGGAATTTCTAAAACTGAAGTTTAAACCAGCGATGGAAATGCATGTGTGGTGACATAAGTATACACATAAAATTATATCCAGGATTTATGTTCAGCTGTGGCAGGAGTTTGTAAGGGATGACTTGAAACCCATGCATTTAATTGATAAATTCTGAATAATGATAAGTAACTAATAAGTATGTCCCTTAATATAAAAATTTACATAAAAAATCATACAAACTTGGAAATTGAGAAGTCTTTATATGCTATATACTTATGTAGCTTACATCTATTTCTATCACTGGTTTAATTGTTTAATTATTCTATTCAATCAGTTTGGGGCTGCTCAAAATAAATAACTACAGCTGAGTTGTAACAGTTCTTCTGAACTAAACTCAAGTTTTGCACCATTCAAAAAGCAAAAATATTCAAAAGTGAAATATAAATGTTTGCTATTTCTTTTGACCCACCCATGTATAATTAAATAAGGTTTAAACTGAAATTTAAAAACACACAACAGAAAAAGTGTGTAAAAGAAAAAGTGTCTTTGATTTATTCCTACCAAATTTCTAAAATATACGGTTTCAATTAAAATAAAACCATTTCTCTGAAATCATAACTTTATAAGATATATATATATATATATATATATATATAATATATATATATATATATATATATATATATATATATATATATATATATATATATATAAGATCATGTGCTTATATATAACCTATGATTAAAGGTGATTATGTTTATATACATGCCAATATATATGTATATATACATAAATGCACAGGCACATACATACACACACATGTATATATATATACATACACATACTAATACATACATACATACATTCTCTTTTTCAAAGAACATGATTTATAGGGTTATATCAACATATCTATGGAGAAGACATCAGTCAGTGTCAGACTTGTATCTAACTCTTTCAGTTTTTTCATGATGTATATCCCATGAATATATTGAAAAGGGTAGGTTGGTAGTGCAAAGCCTTGTCACAGAGTCACAGATACTTCAAGCCAATCTGTCAGCTGACCAACTAAGACCATATGATACTCAGTATTGTTCTACACCACTTCAATAATTCTCACTATGTTTGAATCTACAACTATTGCTGCCATCATTGTCTGTAAAGCCTTCTACTAGATCATATCAAAGGCAGCTTTAAAGTTGATGAAGCTAAAGTGTAAGGCTTACTTGTTGTCTCTTTTCGCTTTAATGAATTGAAAAATATCTACAAAACAGACAAAATGTGTAAAGTAAATGGCATAAAGTCCAGCATCCTGCTATCTAGCAAAGACATTATCACACCAGATGGTTCTGGAGCTGAACACATCTCAGAGTTTTTGTTCTATGGCAGAATAGTACCTAATAGATTTGAAACCATGAAGAGATGGAACTTATTAGCATCTACAGTATTTGGTTGAGGGAAAGAAAATTTGCATAGATAAGATGCAGATCGAGTTTGCACATGGATAGGATACCATTGTTGCCATATTCCTAATGAGATATCTAGTAAAGATTTTATCAAAGCGCACTGTAGCTTGGTTACGAAAAAAAAAAATGGGTTAGAAGAACCTTTCATACCATTGACAGAAAGAGTGTTGACAAGGTGAGAGAAAACAACAAATTCAGTGAAGGATGTAGCATACAAGGGTTCAATTCTCACCCTTGTTAGTGTTCTTCAGATTATTTCAGAGGTGCTTAAGTTTAACTGTTTGTATGGCAATAATATGGTCCTCATAATTGAATCTATTCAAAGAATTGGGAAAGAAATTCCAAATGTAAAAGCAAAACTTATAGTATTTTAAAGCAAACTGAGCAAAGACAAAGGTTTTAGTTGGCAGGAAAAAAGACAAGATTTTATCATCATCTAAGAAGTGGGTATATACAGGAAAGGAGAACACAGAAATGGCATACTGTGCTCTCAGTTGAAATTATTGGTATTACAGGCTGACTAATGAATTCTCCCTGGTATTTCAGTTTATATGAAATGGTTTCCTTTCCGGAAAACTACCCAT